>NW_010305297.1:31242-46514 GCF_000700745.2 Antrostomus carolinensis | reverse complement strand
TCCCCAGGGCTCCTGGAAAGGGGCAGAGAGGAATTCCAGCCATTTACAAGAAATTCGCCTGTTAGAAAAATAAAAAAAAACAACCCACTTTCTCCGCATGACTCAAGAGAAAATGAGCAGAGCTGGGTCGTAGAGCGGGGAGGGAAGGCAGCTGGAGAGCAGTGGAGGACAGCACATCCCGAACGGCATCTTCCTCCTGCCGGAAGCGGGGATGAGACTGGGAATGGAGATCCCACCCCATCCCGTGGCCCTTTCCAGAAGGAACAGCATGGTCCAGCAGCCACACAGTCAGCCCTTGATGCTTCGTCTCCACCTCTGCCACCGCCTTACCTCGTAGCCATGGCCACCTCCATCCCTCACCATCTCCTTTGGGTCCCTTTAGCCTGGAGGAGTTTTGGCATCAATCCCAGCCAGTCTCCTGAGTTTGGGTGCGAGTGGGTGGATTTTTGGGATTAGCAGGAGCTGGGATGAGCCAATGCTGAACAAAGCAGGTTCTGAGCCCTGATCTCGGTGCGGAGCTGAGCCAGGCCAAGAGCGAGGAGGTTGCCGACACGGCAGCCTCTGTCCCGCGGCCCCTGGCCAGTGCATGCTCATGGCTCCCACACAGCCAGCAGTTTCGGTCAAGAGAGGACAGGGCTGAGCAGAGCTCTGCTTTTTTTCTTCCCATGAATGCAAACCAGAGCCAAGCACCTTATAAACCCGCCGCCTGCGTGACCCACGGCTGCGTGAGCTGGGATGGGAGGTCTGGCCTGCACACGAGGCTGAGTCTCCCTGTCTTCACCCTGCTTCTCCTCCCAACATCCTGCATTTTTAGCTCCATCCATTTCATTTAGCATGCCATTTCAGCTCCAGCTGGACCATTGCACCCCTCTGCCCCATCCCTGCAGCCCAAGAGCAGATAGGAGAGCAGCTCCTGGCCAGGGCTGCCTGCAGATTGGCGAGGCTCATCCCACACTGGTGGGGCAGATGGTGGCTAACCTCTATTTTTAGGCTTTACTGGATCAACTTGAAGCACCAAGCCTCTCCTGCACTGACCCACCTTGAAGCACCAAGCCTCTCCTGCACTGACCCACCTTGAAGCACCAAGCCTCTCCTGCACTGACCCAGCAGCCAGTGGGTATTTGGAAATGAGGAGCAACAAAGCAATAGAAACACTGAGCTGCAGTCAAAGGATGGAGGGAGAAGAAAGGCTGTGGCAATCCATCCCATGGGAAGATGGAAGGCTGGGAGCGAAGAGGAGCACGGAGGAGTACACGGCTCCTCACCAGACAGCACGTGCCAGCAGCTTTTCCCGTCCTTCCAGCCCCCACACAGATAATGCATCAAATGAGAGTGTGTGTCAGCCTCAGCCCCGGCTCAGACAATAGTGTCCTTGTGGCCAAGACGCCTGTTCCTGGGTGTGAACGTGGTGAGAGGAGGCCGAGCAGCTCCGCGTTTACTTGGCCCCTCACCCCCACCCAGGGTGATGGCTGTGGGGCACCCAGCTGTCCCCAAGGGCAGCGCCGGGGCCAGGGCAAAGCGGAGACCATGGGCACACACAGGCAGGTGTTGTGGTGGAAATTCAGGGTCTCGGGACAAAGATTTGTTGGCAATTGGTAGAAAAGGTACCTCTGGGCTGGGTGGAGATCAGGGCTGCACCAGGTCCTGCTTCCATGTGTTTCAAGTCCCCTCTCCCCTCTGCATTGGGAGCGGGAAGGTTTAAGTCAAGGCTGCTTGAGCCAGGCTTGCGTAGCACCCAGAAAATAACATCCTCCAGCAGCAAATCCCAGGGAGACACTGGCAGCGGTAGCAAACCTCACGTCGAGGGTTTGCCAGGTCACAAAATAAACTGGGACTGGCCCATTTGGCAGAAGGAAGCTCATTTCAGAGCATGACTCCTAACCACTAATGCAGGAGGCGAAGCATCCAGCCACGCAGCCCCTCGGTAAATCTCATTACTGCTGGCATAAAGACGAGCTTAATCCCACGTAGTCCCTGCTCCCGGGCACGCCACGCACGCGTGGTGGCTACCTGGCCTTGGAGGCCTGACCACCGCTATCACCACAGGATGCTTGTGCAGTCGCTGCTGAAACGCTGCCGCCACCTCCTCCTGCCCCAAATCTGTGTCGCATCATCAAAACTGGCACAGGGGGCTGAGAAATAATCAATTGCAGCAGCAGGGAGGGAGCTGAGCTGCTCTGGGTGTTCAGTTTCACTCGCCTTCAGCTGAAAGCTGACTCGAACCTCTAGTGCAGCAAGGGTGATGTCAGGTTTGCAGAGAAACCCTGATCCCAGTGACAATTCCTCTGGCAGGCAGGTACCACCCCACTCCACAGCCGGGATGTCCCGCATGGAGGTTGGGAGATGCCCGCAGAGGAGCTGGGTGTGTGAACTGGCACTCCCTGGTTATTAGTCCAGATCTAACCTGACATCTTCAGCTGCCTGTTTTACATTTTCTGTTTTATGTTTTTAAAGCTGACAAGACTCAGCTGTGAGAAATTAAAGGAGCTGAGTTATTCTGAGTGACTGAGACTGGAGCCTCGGGTGCCCACGGGCTGGGGAGTGGCCGGCAGGCAGCGGCTACCAGCTCTCAGCACAGGTAGCCATGGCAGGGGAGTTCAATGCTAATTGCAATCAACAGACAAAAAAAGGTGCTTTTTGTGTCCCAAACATACATAGCTCCCTAAGGTGGCTACTACTTTATGGGAAATGAGGGACAAACCCACCTCAGATGTCTGTCTTGATGTGCCAGAACAAGATCAATGCCAATAATTAAACAAGACTCAGTAATTCCCGGCATTTCCCCGCTCCCACGCTGAGATCTCACTGCTCTGAGCTGTTGAATGCAACCTTCCTTCATCCTTCCTCATCTTGTCCCATGTCACCTCCGTGCAGCCACTACAAGACAGCTCACGCCAACATTACGAAGAGCAAAACAGTGAGAGCCAAGCAAATCAGTTTCTTAAAACTTATTTTAATATCCATGTCTCATCTGTTGGGTAGAGCCAAAACAGTCTGGCCTGGTTTAAGTTACAAATTCTTCATACACTTTTCTTTAAGTAAATGAACAGTGTGGCAATAGGGTCTGTTATTGGAAGTGAAACCCATATTAACAAGGAAGGTGTCGCAGCTAGAATTCTACCAGGGTTCTTCACTGCCATCAGCCCCAGGAAAGGCCAATGCTGTCCCCAGGCCCCTGGATGGGTGTCGCACAGCAGGTTTAGCAGGAATAAATGCATCTGACACAAAACTAATCACACCCACAGAGATAGCACACACTGTTATGTCCAAGAAACAACGGGACCGGGATAGAAAAAACCCTTTTAGAATTCTCCCCAATGTGGACAGACACCAATCATCTGTTTTAGCAAACGGGATGAAGCATCAACCCTGATTTCACCTGGCAGAGGCGGAACAGACATGTCAAAGTGCTGCTTGCTAAACAGTTAACTTCTGGAATAGAGCAGCAGGGATGGAAAGAACTAAGAAATTATGGTTGAGGATTTAAAGATGCAGTATTTCTTTTCTTGGTTCAAAACACTACAGTTTAGAGACCACCTTATGCAGCTGCAAGTGAATGTATCCAATTAAAAGCCCAAGAGTCGCTACAAAAATAGTAATAAAAATCAAAGCGGCAGAGTTCTCCACAGCCCAGGTCCATTGCTTAATTTCAACAGACTCTTCCACTTTGCAGTTAACCACAAGTTCCTGATCAGGTTTAAGTGTAATATTTGCAGATGATGGCTTACAATAAGGCAGACAAGTGGTAGTTCTCTCCAAAAGTGTGTGAGGGAGAACACTGCCTGCCATGAGTATGCCGTTTGGGTACCGAGCTCCCCAAAGAACCCACACGCTGCGGAGCTGTGGGAACAATCCTGGAAGTGTCACACAGAGGATAGTTCACACCACGGTGGTCTGGGATTTAGGTTAGGAAGTGTGCACAGGGTAATTTGTTTTTTAAACAACACCCTGGATTGCAGTAGTGCACCACTCGGCTCCCTCCCGAGACAAACCTTGCCCTTGAACACTGCATCTTTAAATATTTCTGGCTATGAACTCCTGCCACATGTTAGGAGCGCTCCAACCTGGCTGCCACATGTTCAAGTGCTGTGCTTTTTGTGTGTGTTTTCAGTTTTCCTTCAATGCGGGGGGAAAAGAGGGCAGAGTGGAGGCAAGAAGGTTGAGTTTCACAGCAGGCAGACTCTAGCTGAAGGTATGAGACTCCTCCAGGCAGATTACAGAAGGGAGACCAAAATAATAATTAGGGTGTTTGCTCCCTTCTAGAACATTATCTCATTCCCTCTCATGTGAAATCGGATGCAACGATGGCAGCAAGTTAGGAAAGTCAGCAAGTTTTAAAAGGAAAGTGTTAAGAGAGAGAGGAAGCTTTGCTGCCAAGTCACCTCACTGAGAAGAGCAGACAAGTCTTCAGCTTCAGATTTTTAGAACATGAACAAGATATGTACAGTACTAGATGAGCACAGATCACACCTGTGATCAACTGAGCTGTGCTCTGATTCTTTCCCCTTCACTGCCTGCCTTTTCAACAGTCAACAGGTATCACGCTCACAAGAGCAGAGAGCATATCGTGAACATGTCAGGGTGTGTCTTCAAAAAGAACAGCACTTCCAATAAATTAAAAAAGGTGCAACCGTTGTGAGAGCTATGAAGCAGCAGCTGAAAACCGTGTGGCAGACTGAGCCATGATCCACTCTCATCACAGGAAATCTACGCAGGCCTGTTCTCCTATGGGCTTCACCGCCCTCCTGAGAAGGTGAATTGTTCATAAGAGGCCACCCCCAGGAGGCAGAAAGCTGCACCGTCCGCAGAACGGACACTGCCATGAACCTGCTAATACGGGTTTCACTTTGAGACCAGAAAACTGTTTTCTTCCAAAAAATTGTTATTTTTAAAAAACTGAAATTAATTAGGGGTAAAACACTAACTCTAGTGCCATGAACAGGCAGGATCAACTTTTTTCCCCTCCAAAGGGCAAAGAGTCATATACCATCCCCAGCTGAACCTTGGTGCTTCGAGCTTTTCAGGAGATGTTACCTAAACTTTATTAAAAGAAAAAGAACAATGTTTAAATATCAACACTGGACTAGCCCAGTCTTTTTCCAAAGTCCACATTCTTCATATGAAGCACACACGGCGTCCTGGATTCCCCAAGGCTGCATGTTCAGAAGTTCACAGTACATGGAACCATGTCTTTTTTGTATATTCTTGAGTTTCCCCTCCTTGCTCAGAGCAGCCACCCTTTTGTGGTCATTTACTGGATAAACCTCAAGCCACCTCCTATCCACATGGCTTGGCCTAGATGCCGAAGGTTTTCTTGATGAGAGTTGATGTTGTCATGCTCTATGGATGGAAAAAAGCAAGAGAAAAAAAAGCACCTGGTACAGGCTTCTCGAGACCCTTGCGGATTCCTCTATTCCAAAGCTGTTCCTGTAAGTCTTTTTGCCGGTTTCTCAAGCAGTTTTTTGGCCTATTACTCTGTCTCAGTTTGAAGAGCTGTTATTGGATGATCCAGAGGTTGATGCAATTGCAGCTCCAGCTGGGCTGCTTGTGGATACAGATTTGCGGATGTGAGGCAGCAAGTACGGGTCACAGGCCAGCTGCTGGACATCTATCCGATCCTCCTTTCTGTAGGCCAAACAACGTCTGATAAATGCCTGCAGATACCCCAAAGGCAAAACAAGAATTAGTAGAGGCATAGAAACAGGAAACTTAACTTTGACAGATTAACTCTTTGGGAGCAGGGCCAATCTGACAACTCCAGTGCTGAAATTCCTTCCCCAGTGACCACAGAGACGGCTCAGCTCCTACACCAGAAGCTCATCTTTTATCAGGGGAAAGCACACGCTGCACTCTGCTCAATCCTCAGCCTGATAACTACAACGCAAAGCCATGGCCCACGCTGCGGGAGGCAAGCATGAACCACAGAACTCCTGCTGATTTTAGGGAAAAGCAAAAAGAAGGAACTGCCAGTGCCAACTGCTGACTGACACACACGGTGTGATCAAACTGGCTGCAAAAAGATTTACCTTTGCTTCTGGCGTGACTACTGGCTTTGGAGGGAACTGCACCTCGGTAGCTTTCAGAATTGTGTTCTCTTGCAGAATATCTTGTTGTGACTGGTTGTGACCGAAGGGCTACCAAAAAAATAGAAGACAATTGTTAAAGGTTGGTGACAGGCCTTAAAAACCCAGTAACACTACTGTTTATCATCACTCGACATCAGCATTCTTCTGGGCAAGAAGCCCATGTATGCTGTTGAGGTGCTGCAGATTCCAGTCAGATGAGCAGGACACATTGCTCCCACGCTTAAACTGAACAAGAGACCAAGCTGGAATGTGTCTGGGGTATCTCCGGCTCAGAATGGATCTCCACCTGCTTCCAGACTTCATAGGTCAGCTTCAGCATGTGCAAGAGGGCCTTCATCTGTCTGAGCTGACAGGAGATTCACCCACTTCGATCTTTCCTGGGCTGGTTCCACCATTTGTCTGACTGACAACACTAAGCAACACGGTGTGTTTGCCAGTCCAGGCTTTCACAACACACTGTTACCAAGGACTCATGAAAACAAGAGTTGATGGAACCCTTTTCCTGCTCCAACCTATTTCTTCTGTTGTCATGAAACAAACTACCTTATCTCAGGACAAATCACCTTTTCCTGATCCAGACTCTTCCCTTCCAAAAGCCATCCTTAAAAACTTCCAGAGTGGGTCTTTGTCCCTCCCTTTTTTTCTAACACTTGTAGCTGCCAAGCAGTATCAGGCTCAACAAAGACTTAGTGCATTGAAAGCATCACAAAACAATGCCAGACCAAGAACCTCAGGTGTCTGGCCTTGAACGATCCACTTGTCCTGCCCATAATGGTCTCAGTGGGGACATGGCCAGTGGAAAAAGATGTTCTGCAAAACATCACTTTTGAAGGAAGTGCCATGTAGAGCAAAACACAACCTAGTAAATTCCCCCCACTTCATTAGCATGGACTCTGCCTTGGAAATGATGGCAAGGAAACAAGGCAGAAGCACCCTCTAAGCTTGGGGAGGAGAAGAAAGCAGAAGCCAGGGCTGCTTCCCAAAAGGTTTGGGAATCATCACTAGGAAAGGAGTTAAATGCCTTCTTACCTTTCTGCCATAGAGACACTGATAGAAGATGACTCCCACTGACCAGACATCAACTTTATTTGAAATCTTTGGAGGTTCTTTCCCAACCACAAAACATTCTGGTGGCAAATACCTGATTAGAAGGAAGTGACAACAGGTTATGAGCAGCATCCCCAAATACATTCAATCATGTTCTTTAAAAAGGAAGGAACAAGCTTCTGTGAGCAGATATTGGCTTGGGACTCGAAGAACCCCATTTCATTCCTGTGCATCTTTGGGCCAAGATCACCACTGCACATCCCCTTCCAGGAACAGTGATCCCAAGGACTCCCCAGACACTCATGGTCTGAGCTAGTCAGCACAGTCAGTTTCCTTTCACCAAAGCACATAAAATAATCCCATTTTCTTTTATCTTCAGAACTGGTATTTGTTGTTAAAAGGGCTCAGCCAACAATCCCACAATAGAAACACAGAGCCAAAATACATATTTCCAGAAATATAACCCCAGATGCCACGTCCTAGTTAAGAGACACTCAGCCTTGCTCAAACTACAGCTAGTTTCATTTTTAGGAACAGAACAAAACTGTACAATATAGAATGTTTCAATAAATGTTCCTATACAACAGCTGCCCATAGTGACAGTCTGCAGCTCGGGTAATATCTAAGAATCACACTCAGTGGCACTCACCGTAGGTCTTGCTCTCAGCCATGGGTGATGCAGTGACAACGCTTGGCACTGAGGATAAAGTATTGCTGAAAATCTCTTTCATGTGGCACTTGAAAGTGAAACTCTGGCTACAGACAGCACTGTGAGATTTACAATTTTTCTAAGAGCTAACTATGGATTTTTAACTCCTCATCTGAGTGAAATACACTTTACATCTCCCTGATGTACCTGAATTTCCAAATAGCATAGTATTCTCCTCCTTGCTTAAAGTGTCAGACAGTGCCATTATGAACTGTGATAGAGCAGCCAAGCTCCACTCCAGAGCTCACCATCTCAGCAGCATATAGTTTTTCACCGGGCCCTTTGGATAAGAGATGATATAAACACTAACCCACTGAAAAGTAAAAAGCTGCCAGCCTCCAAAAGAACTGTGTGACAACAAGAGCAGTTTCCAGGGTCTCAAACCTCCGGTGTCTCAAGCTGTCACAGACAATAGCAGCATATACAGAGCTGACATTGATCCCAAGCTGTTTATAACTGTTCTTGATCTTTAACTTGCAAGTGCCCCAGGCAACACTTACCAGTAAGTACCAGCCCCCTGCGATGTCAGTTCCATGCCATCAACAGAGTTGTAGCTGTCATCATCCATGATTTTGGAAAGTCCAAAATCTGTGATTTTTATCTCTCCACATGCAGTACCATTGACTAGAAGAATGTTACCTAGACAGAAGAAGGAAACAGCCCCTTAGGATACACATCTAGCAGGAAAAAAAAATAAGAATGAGATTGCATTGAACTCTGCACGAGAGGACGAGGAATCTACACAGTGAGCTGCAGCAGCCTGGGATAGATGTTTTAACACCCAATATCCTGAGCTTTGGAGACAACTCAGTTCCCACCAAGTGCTACAACTGATCTGCCCGTCCTTGAATGATCCAGTGCCCCAACATTACTTAGGGCTCAGAATCTGGAGGCTCCATTAGCCAAATGATCTTGATGCCCGTGGTGTTTTGACCCCTCCCAAAGGTCCTGTTGGAAGGGCAGGTCAAAAAGGAGAATGAAGGAGAGAAATACACATACACAGTTATGACTCATCCTGCCCAGAAGTCCTGACTTGCCCTGGCCTCTCAACAGCCAGAAACTCTCTTCCTCCTGGCAGTGCTCCCCAGTGGCTTTCTAAGCTCAAAAAGGACAATTACTGCTTAGGCAAGAGTCTTTTACAAATCCATCAAGGATCAAGAAGTCACATCATCACTGTTTTTCTCAAAGCCTACAATAAAGTAGCAGAATCGTGCGTGATGGCAGCGGAAGAATCACAGCTTTAGACAACTGTAGGCAGAGCTCTGCAGCGTGCTCAGACAACATGAGAACAGTCAGCAGCTGGGGGAAGAAACAGGGTCACTAGAACTAGTGCAACAGCACCACCTCCTGCACAGATTCCTCACGCTGATGCAATAAACCACATCACACACCAGTTACACAATGCTGATGAAGTGCCACCAGTACAGGGAGACAAGCCAGGGCTAACTGCTGGAAGAGGTGGCTGAATTTTACTGGACTAAGAAAAAGCTACACAGCCAATACACACATCACCCCAAAAGAGAGCACTGCCATGTTTCCCTTCGTGACTCTGCCCAACGATAAAGGGAAATCTGCAACAACACTTGGAGAAGACCTTCTACATGGCAGATGTTACCGAACTCAAAGGCAGACCTGAGCAAACAGCGTGACTGTACGTCCTCAGCTTTGTGAGCTGCCACACAATACCAAAAACCAACCACTTCCAAGTGAGCTTCTCACACCAAGTTTTCAGGCAGATGATTACAGAAAGAATAAGCCAGAAGAATGGGAACATAAAACTCATTAGTAATTATGGGAACCTTTATGAAGCAATAACAGAAGCTCTCAACAGCAGAATACAAGCAGGACACTAAGAAACCAAACACAGACACTTGGTGGTACAAGGGCTCCTCCTGAACAAGGAGGCCACCTTTTTCCTCGAACATTACTTCCTTGTTTTATGTTGCAATTTGGGGAGACAATACCCTTTTCACAGCATGTTCTATGCATCTTAGGTTTCTTTCTTGTTGCAAGTTAGTTTTCCCAGACACTTTTTGCTCCTTTTTGCTGTCTGACCACAGTAAACTTCCCCGTGTTAGTTATAACCCATTACCTTTAGTTAGCATCCTTAAGCACATCAGTTAATAGCACAGCATACCTGGTTTAAGGTCATAGTGTATGATGGGAGGTTTAATTTCATTTAAGTATTTTAAAGCATTCACAATCTGCATGATAATGGATCGCGCCTCTTTCTCCGACATTAACTTGTGCTGTTTCAGGTAGAAGTCCAGATCATTCCCCTCACAGTATTCTAACACTGTACAAAACCTGAAGGCAAAACAGTAGTTGTTGTAATTAAGGCACCTGATAGAAACCAGAACACTTTGTTATTGCTTGTCTGGGAGACTCATCTATTCGGTCAATATATTAAATTAAGAGTCTTCCGGCCTATTAATCCCTTTCTAAAAATAAGCTCCCAGGAGCACAGTCCTCAATGCTCAATAGTACAAAGGTCAGAGATCCCCCATTAAGTGCTAGACCCAGAAGCAGAAAGCTGTATCAGCTGGAGCATTTGCCCAGGCCAAAAAAGAGTAGGATTTACTAGTAAAGCATCACACCTGACATAATAAGACATACTGGTTTGTGAGCTAGAGTCTCTAGAAAACCAATGTAAGTCAAAACTGCCTCAAACATCTCTGCAGTACAGTCTGTAACATTGGTGTGGACATTCTTTGGTCTCTCCTAGAAAGTTTTAAGAGACCAAATACTTTATTATCTCTAGTGAAAATCAAGTCAAAGGACACAGCAACATAACTTACGAGTCAGTATCCAGCGAAAAGTAGTCATATAGCTTAACTATTCGAGGATGATCCAGTTCTTTGTGAATTCTGTACTCTCTACATGCATGTCTGAAAATAGGAAAGTCTGAGCATTAGTCATACAAGTGACTTAATTCTAAGTTCTGCAGATAGCAAACCCAGACGTACCACACAGCAGTCCAACTTCAATCAAACCCATGCACGTTATTCACACAGCTGAAGAAAAGGCAAGCAAATGAGGAACTACACTGAACAGTTCTTTAGAACCACAGAATCTGAGTGTATCTCAAATGCTGGCAATACTACAAAATAAGTAATCTTGATTAATGGTACTGCTTGCCAAAATAGAATAAACTCATAAAAAAATCGTTAAGGGATCCAAGATAGCTGAATACAAAAATCAGCAAGTTCTCAAAAATTCCATCATGCTCAACAGTCCAACTTCCAGGCCTCAAATTCAGCTTAGTTTGTCCCAGTGACTTGTTGGGAAATGAAGATGACAGCTTTATCTTTGAAACACTATCAGGAAGGCTTGGTTGCCATTCTGCAGAGCTTATCTAATCCACAGCATTAGGGAGAAAGTGTCACCAACACCAAAAGGCTTCTTGTACCACCCTTCTAGGCCATGGCATACATATAGTCCTAATCATTTGTGAAAGGATTCCAGGAAACAGAGGGAAGGACTTCAGGGAGCACAATGCAGGTGTGTACCTGGAATACAGGTATAAACAAATGTCTCCCACGAGAGCAGAAATGAGTCATTTCAGAGAGGAGGAGAGACTTTAGTGCTTTCTTCACAGAGCACTACTGGTGCTTTAAAACCTTGTGCTGTAGTACTTACACAAAACTGTGTGTGTGTGCACATGTTTAAAACATTTCTAATCTGACCATGACTTTTGCAAGAAGCTGTGACAAAGTGGCTTTTGAAATGTGGCAAAACATGAGAAAAAAATGTCAGCTTGTCACAGACACTGGATAACCAAATGTAGGAGGAGTTTGGAAACATGGCTGGCTGCTTTCCAGCCTTACTTACTTGTGATAGTTTTCTTTCTTCTCATCTCTCCAGTTTTTATTTAACTGGTGTATTTTCACAGCTACATATCTCTGTTCTGTTAAATCAAAAGCCTGCAGAGAGAAGAGCTGAAAATCAGTAGGAATCACAACTTCAAGCTAATACTGCAAAAGCAGACAAGCTCTAACAAACCAATATCCCCACCCAGGAAATCAGCATTACAACATACTGAGTGAAGCGCAAACCCACATTTTGATGTAATTAGTTTCACTAATGAAACCAAGCAACTCTGAAAACAATTGAATATTCTATGCTTTGATCTGACCTTCCCCATGGGATCCAACTCTAATGCTGCATTTATTCTGACATTTTACCACCAGAGCTACAATGGGCTCAGAAAGGCCAATTTACCAAAATATAAACAGTTAATCACACTGGGAAAGACTCTCCCATTATTTCCCCAAACCCCCTAACTCATTTTCTACACTCAGTTAAAAAAAAGCCCAAAACATACAGAGGATTTTCAATACTTTGTTTCACACTGGTAGCTTAGTTCTCCCATCTTGCAGCATAATGTTTCAGCTTATTTAGAAATAAGCTGGAGAATTAAATGGCAGACCTGTGTAAGTCTTATGCTGTATTTTTCCCCTCCAGTTTATTTCTATTTAGACAGGTTTTGAAGAATGAACCTCTGGAATTTTACTCTTGGAGAAATGCAGAAATCTTTTATCTTGTCTGAGAGCAGCAACAGCTAATAATTTATAAGACAGGGCAAAATCCTATTGTAAGCAGACAAGGATAATCTCCTTGTGTCCATCTCAAAAGTTGTATACTTAACTCCTAATGCTTAATAGACTGGCCAAGACCTTGGAGAAGAAGGGTTAAGCATTTCTTTGTTTTAATAACGTAGTTACAACTCTTAAGTGTGGGAAGGTATGAAGCATTCATACCCTCTTACTTTCATTTGTGGAGCTCAGGCTTTCTACTTAGTCAGCAAAGCCTCCAAAGAGCAATTCAGAGCACTTACTGCAGCTCACACTCTTTTTTCACTACCTGAACACTCCAGCCCCCCCATGGTTTGGATACCTATTGTTGTACTTCATCAAAATAATAAATTGCTGTGAAGTTTCCAATATTTACATTGACACAGTTATTTTCATTCTAGCCAAATTTAACATTAATTAAGAACTACTGGGTACAGATGA
The DNA here is from genome assembly GCF_000700745.2 of Antrostomus carolinensis. Lineage (NCBI taxonomy): Eukaryota > Metazoa > Chordata > Aves > Caprimulgiformes > Caprimulgidae > Antrostomus > Antrostomus carolinensis. The sequence continues at coordinate 33,657 of NW_010305297.1, read as the reverse complement.
GGAATGTTTAGAAGTGGAAAGACTTTAAGCATAATAGTCAAATAGCAAGCACCAAAGTATCACAGGTCTTGGCCATCAGAGTGCTGACACACAAGTAAACCTCGGTTCCAAGGAAGTCCCAAGACTACACACCCAGTCTGCTACTTCAGAGCGTAAAATGAAGACACACACACACACATAAAAAAGGCTTCTAGCCCCAGGAAATGAGGGCTTTGCTCTTATTATTGGAGCTATTTTCTCTTATTTTCGGTGATGTTCAGACTTGCTATGCCATACTCAGTAAAACTTTGCTACTTAAGGTATTCGTGTGTAGCCCTTGAAGGAAATATAGTGGTTTGCTTCCCTGCCTTGACAAAACTTGGCACAACATTTTGTTGAAACATACATTTGCAGGAAATCTGACCTCTGAGGACAAGGGCAGAACCTAAAAATCTCAAGCCAGCTGTCTAATACAAGCCAGATGCAACACGTTCTTTGTCCTCCCTTCTTCCCTCTACAACCACACACACCACTGAGAAAACAAGTGTAAAAATCAGCTTACTGCAGTATTTCACTGCAGATTCAGATTACACCACAGATTGCCACTTCAAATTTACCTTATATACTTCACTGAAGCCGCCTCTACCCAGAAGATGTAGCAACAAATACCTATCATTTAGCGTTGGATGGTCTTTAAATCTGGTAAGAAAAAACAGAGTTTAAGAACACTGACAGAAATAATGCAACCTACTGCACAATAAATTACAGATAATACACAGCTTAGAAACAACATTTTTACATTAAAACAGAAAAAATATTAAAACTGTGTCAATGACTGACAGATTTGATATGATTTGATCACTTTGCACTGATGAAAGACTATATAATGGTGTCTTGATGCACTTGGAAGCCTTTGTCTTATATGAACTTCAAGCGTTATCAACATGCCACACCCCAATCAAGTGACATATTAAGTTGTAATGCCAATTTAAAAAACATTAAGTGCTTCCCATTATGAAGGGGACAAATAAAAACAAACTCTTTTATGTTCTTGTCCCCGGATCCCATGTGCTTACTGTGAATTATCTTCATTGTGTATCCTTTTCAATTCCCTGATATGTAGATTTCTAACCCTCTCTAGCCGCTCCAGCTCTGCCTGGATCTCTGCTTCTTCCTGTGCAAAGAAAAACCAAAAGGAAAACACAACACTGTGTAAGATAATGCAGTTAACATTTCTGCCTGATTTATGGAAACACAAATATAATCCCACTTGTGAAGAAGTTATTGGTGAATAACTTGTTTTGGAGATTAGAGAGATGGTTAGAGTTGACTAAGAGTCAGGTGGTACGTGACAGGAATGAAAACTGACTGGGCAGCTTTCTTTCCACCTACACACAGACAGGAGCAGACACATCTTTACACCTTCTTGTTTTTAACATTTTCTGCAATTAAGAAGCGCTCTAACTCTGGGTCCTGTTCCTTCCCTGATTAAGTGTTATGCAGCTGTTTTTGTACGAGCTCAGCCTCTGCCAGGACAAGAGAAAGAGGACAGCCCTCAGCAGTACAGAACAGGGATGTCACGATGCCACATGGGGATGGGGCAGCATCCGGAAAGGATGGAGAATGTGAAAGAACAATGTGTGGTCCTATCAGCAGCAAGTGGTAGAACAGGTTAGGTTGCCCAAGGAAGTTGTAGATGCCCTCTCCCTGGAAGTGTTGAAGGCCAGGCTGGATGAGGCTTTGAGCAACCTGATCTAGTGGAAGATGTCCCTGCTGATGGCAGAGGGGTTGGAAATGGATGATCTTTAAGGTCCCTTCCAACCCAAACCATTCTATGATTCTATGAACAGGTCAGAGTGTAACTTGGTGCCATGTGGAAGTTCTGATACTCTGTTTATAAAGTTGGAAGTTCTCGTGCCCTCAAACACGCCACTAGAATTCACATCACTGTGGACAGGGTTACAAACCTCAATTAAATTGAGCGCCTTGAGCAGTATTATTTAGTATATATGACTCAAGGGACATAGTTACCCATTTGTCTTGTGACTCTGTTCCTTCCCTTCGCAACTTGGTCTATTTTTAGGCACAAAGAATGAGCCAGTTTCCAAAAGCGGAGAAGGATAAGCACAGCTTCAGACAATGCCACGATCCCAGAACATTACTTCATTTTCCATTAAGGTCCATTTCCAAATGGATTCCTACGTTTCAGGGTGGCACACTACATGCCAGCATAGATGGACCTGCAATTAATCCACTCTAGCAATGCGGAAGCTGAGGAGCAAGCATGCCCTTAGCATACTCCTGCCCCATATCACTTATCTGTGCTCGTAGGTCAATAAAACACAATGGGCAGAGTGCCAGCAGATTCTATGTGTGTATTAACTTTCCCTGGCCACACTGAAAATAACAAGGAATACAGTAGCATTAATGAGGCCT
>NW_010305297.1:0-31224 GCF_000700745.2 Antrostomus carolinensis | reverse complement strand
AAAGAAAAAAGTGTAGAGCTCAGGCACCACCTGAGAAAATAGGAAGACTCCAGCAATGCATTTGCACGCTTCCTCTTTGTCTCATACGGGAAAGAAAACTCTTTGGCCTTAGCAGAGATCACAGCTAACCAGGAAATAGCAGAAGACATCTATTTTTATTTTTTTTTTCAGTACTTCATCTGTTGCAGTGTCCCAGAAAACTTATTTATAGGTTATTGCAATCACTTTAAAAGGTAACCAACAGCTTATCTAAATATAACCTCACTTGCAGGTACAGTTCCTACTGAAGCCAGTGTATTTGAAAACAAATGTGCATTACAATTACCTAAACAGTACTAGTTTCCAAGAGCCCAAGAGATTTTATTGGACTATTACTGATAATGCTGGTTACTTAATATTGCAAAGAAATGGGAAAGTCAATGAGAGTTGCAGTTTTTGTTGTGTTCTTATAATTTTCTTCCCTTGGTCTGTTCCTTCATGTTCCCTTGTATCAGACACATACAGAGCCCAGCACTAGGCAGGTCACAGTGACAGAATAAGATGCATCCGAATAGGGAAATCATAACTGTAAGGATGTATGAATCTATTTACTGAAGCAAAGAACATCTTTCCTGAATACCACTGCCTCAGAAAAAATTATTACAAAATCCTGACCATCCTTTTCAAGCAACAAAACCCTCCCAATTATTGAACAAACAGTAGTGACCTCTACAGAGAAGTGCTATTGTTCACAGAACACTGAATCAAAAACCTACCTAAAAACCTTTTCTGCAGTTTGTTCTCACCTTTTTAAGATGACCTAGTCGGAGTTTGAAGATTTCTTCCTGTTCGTGGTATTCTGCTAATGTTAACCTGCAGATGAGAGACAAATACAACACATTCAATTTCAATGCACATGATAAAGTGAACTGTCTGCAGAACACACATCTCCAGTGGAAGTGAGAACTACACCGAGTATGTCAACAGCCACTAGAAGTTTTTAGGTGAACTCTGCAACCTATTTTTTTTTCTTTTAAATCAAACTAAAGGAGACCAAAAGTTCAAACCTTGATAAAACACATATTCATTTCAAATCTAAGTCCCTAATAACACCTATTTAAGCCAGTGAGTTTTTAACTAAGCAAGCTAAATCATAATCTAAATACGGAACACAGAAGTGTAAGTATTCTATATTTTATTTTTCCAATTCAAGTTTGCTTTATTGATGCATTTTCATATTTTTCCTTGTAATAAAAGCTGGATAATTCAACACAACTATTCATTCTGGGACTAGCAGTACACCGGGACACAGAGCCACTGCAAACAGAGCAATAACCAGGGATTCAGAACTTTCTCCTGTTTCAGGCTCTGAGAAGCAGCTTCCAGGGGAACCTTGGGGAATTTACTTCACCTTACCATATCTTTGACCTTATGTGCAGTCAGGAGAACTAATGGGATAAGGGGAATAATCCCCATTTTATAGATGATAAGTGATGTGCAAAGTTTCTATCCTAGGTGGCTGGTCGAAAAGCAGCTTTATCCTGTTTTCAATGTCTTTTATAGACCAAGTGTGTCACGTAGGACAGAGGCAAAGCACAGCCTTACGGTAAAATAATGACAGATCCCATCACTAGTGAAAGGTAACGATGTGTTGAGATCTTTAAGGTTAGCAAAATGAATCATTACACTAATTTCCTTATAACTACCAACAAGGAGTTTGGTAAAGGCATCACATGTGAACATAAATTATGAAGCCCATATCCACTGCCTCAGTTTCCTTTGTAAATGAGATACACACATAACAGTATACAAATATCTTTTTTGAACCTAAATTGAGTTCAAAGCGTATCCTAGGAGGATTCCTGTTGCATAGCACTGGGTACAAAAGTTAGTGTATGAGGTCTCCGCAGCATCAACACCACAACTCATTTGAAGAGGGGACTGAGTTGTATGTCTGCAAGGCTGTGGGACCTTGGCTCACTGTACAGTAAATTAAGAGGAGGCAGTATTCAGCTGATTAAGTGCTCATCTTGAAAGGCTCCAACTTCTCTCCGCTGTTGATAAAGCAGAGGGTCCACATAGCTGAAATAAGTGCTAGAGCAGCTGTTAGCTGATAAATTTAAGGCAAAACTCACAAGCCAAATTCCATTTTAAAGAATCTCGACCAGAAGGAACTGCTTATTACAAATTAAAGATACATACAAACCACAGCCAGTACCATAAATGTTTACATGTGAGCTCATTTCATATAAAAGTATCCTAATTCACACACCCCCACCCTGCCCAGTGACAGCCTAAATTTTAATCAGATTCAGCTAATCTAAAAGAGCATCCCAAAAGTTCAGGTCTTTGATTGGTGTTGCTGTATAAGGAATAAAAAGACAATTGAATAAACCAGCAACAAGCTTTCCACATATTCTTGTGCACAAATGAAATACGGGGCTAAACATCAAGCCTACTCATTAAACAAGAGATGTAATGAGTACCACCAGGCTAATGCTGCCCAAAATAGCTGCCTGTTAGCAGCAAGCATTACAAAAATCAAAGGGGCTTTAAGATAAACGCTGCCCTGTTTCACAGAAAAATGCTTGAAATACATCACTTCTAGTGCAGCTGAAGACTCTAAGGTGTCGCTCTAGCAAACCTCTAGCTCTAGCTGCTCAAGCTGCTCTAACAAAGCTCAAAAAGCTCCAGCAGATTAATCTTCCTAAATGAAAACCTTTTTCTCATTCACAGGTTAGAAACTAGTTTCAGGAGAGCACATGTTTAAATTTGCATCATGTGACCTTTCTCTCCTTTTTAAGACACAGCAAAAACCACAAGCCAAAGAGGAACCAAAAATCAAATTAAGACATTTGGCTGTCTGCTTTTCATTCAACGTTCAAAAACACTTACATTCGACTTGCCTAAAAGTCGAATGTAACAATTCCACAAGAAAAAAAACCAACCTCCCTCCAAAAATCAGAAAATTTTGTACCTGACATACAACATTCAACAAATGCATTATTACAGGATAACTAATGATTAAGCAAGTAGTCAGACAGTACAGTTGCTTCAGCTGACTTGCAAAAACCAATGTTTTCATAAGCTGGAACGCTCCATGTGAACCACATTCATACACTTGCAAGCAGTTTTTATCAGGAACACCACAAGAAGCTCTTCTAAACCACAAAGATAAAACCCTGAAATATATCAGTGAAGAATTATAAACCAGCAAGAAACACAGAGAAAGAGACCTGGTAACACAAAAAGGCTTACTAACAAACCCAGGTAAAGCTAGATTACATCAAGGCAGGCTCACAACATCGGCAGAAATTCACTAGGTATCGCAGACATTATCATGATTTCCAGGTACATCAAGACCTGTGCTGCCATGTCTGCAGAATAAACCACATTACAGCTGTACCAGTCTGCTGGGGAAAAAACATCCTACAGAAATAGGGAAAGCATCATCCTGTCCCTTAGATGTGAAAGGTTACCACAGTGAATGGATATTTACTTTTCCAAACTCAAATGCTGCAATGCAAAAGGACGGCTTTAAAACTTTATTTAGCTGTTTTTAAGCTCACTTGGCCAGAACAAGGGGTAAATGCCTCAATTTGTGCAGAAAGCACACAGTGCCCTCCAATACAATACACCTGAGCAACACACACCAGCATCGTATTTGGGGGCACTACCCTGGTTGCTAAGAGCACCCTGAATATCATGATGCACCCAGTCCTGTGCCATCTCTGCTGTGACTGCAAAAGGCAGCAAGAGCTTTTGCTTCACATGCACTTTTAAAGATCAAGACTAAGAATTCAAAGGGCTCCAGGAACTTCGAGTTCAAGTCACGCCCAGGAGATTTAATAGTGTAAAAAGAAAAGTGTCATTGAGAGTTACAGTATTAGCCAAAAGCGATGAAAGGAAAACTGTACAGGAAACTGGTAGAAGGTAGGGGAAAGTCTCTGACTTATTTCAAACTCACAAAAACTTCCAAAAAATATTGTTCCAAATTTCTTGTGAGACACAGCTTTCTGCTCTAAGAACACTGAGACTCTTAGATCAGTACCTTCAAAAGAGGCAGGGGAAAAAAAAAATCTTCTGTAAGAAGAAGGAGTAGCACTTCAACTACCTTCCCATTTCCCTGACTCAGGTATCTGCAAAGGACTGCTTTGGAGTTACAGGTCAATGCTTAACGCACTGTCTTTCCAGAGAGCATCTTTTTTCTTCAGTATAGCAAATTAATTGTTTGAAAAGCCTCCCCAGAAAGTACATAGAAATAAAGGCTTCTAATTCTAAAAATTCTTTTTCCTTAAAAAAAAACCCCCACTGTGTATCACAGTAATACCAAAATCAATTCTGAAGTTGCAGAAGAAAACTTTAAGAAAAAGACATCACTTTTCATACCTGATGCAACAAGAATGCTGAAAAAGTTACTGCATTCAAAAAAGTTAAGCTCATACAAAGTCTGGACTCAGCAATGATCCCTGTTTTACTCCAATGAAAACTATTTAGAACTGCAGCCAGATGTTACTGAATGCCAGGCTAATTCCACAATATTCATTTGTGCATGGAGTGAAGCCTAGAGGCAAGGGCAGGATTCCATTTCCTAGTAGATATTTTGTGCTCTAATCAAAGCACGCAGCTTTGCAGTGCACCAAGAAGGCCACGTAACCTACGTTTCATTTTCTGCTCCATTGGTCTTGTTCTTGCGCTGCTTCTGCTCATTGCTTGCTGGAGGGGTCTGTCCCATTGCAGGGGGCTTCCGTTTTGCTAACATTTTTCGTTGTCTTTCTATTTCTTCCCGCTGGGAATTTATCCTTTCCTGTTGCCTGGAAAGAAGAGAGTAGAAAAAAACATGAAGCAGATAACTAACGGTATGTACTTGATTGTCTTCAGCATCTGTTCTTAACAGATTGGAGTGATGAATTTCAAATCGGTTGTACTTGTAAGATTACTAAGAAAATATTTTTGTACAGAAAAGGGGGATATGCCAAACATTATGAGTCAGATTTCTTAAAGGTATTTTTACATAAAAGGGGATTCTTTTCCTGGCCCACAGAAACCTTTAAGTGAAAGGTTTTATTCATACAGAGGATATCCAAAACAGAGTTGCTAACCTCACGGAAAACCCAGGGATCCATGGTAAGTCACTAACTTTCCACACACTTTTTCCTAGAAGGCTCTGTTCTAAATCTCAGACCTTCCTGTTAAAACTATTCCTGAAGTCTGGCACTGTCTGAGAAAGTACCCTTATACTTCAAAGGTACAGTTAAACTATCCTTAGTTTCCTGAAATATAACCAACACCATTCCCAACTGCATTAAGAAAACAGTCTCTCCTCCAAGATAAAAAAGACTATCTTAAACATTTCACAGTGATAAAAAGCACACTCTTGAAATTTCAAGTCTAAATGACTTGAGTATGTACATCATTCAGTTTTTAAGAGACTGAGACTGCAGGTAAATAATCCAGAAGTATTTCTTCGATGTTTTATAGCACATACTAAGGAAGAAAAGGCCTTAATCTGCACCTAACAAGAGCTGCACCTCCCCATCAGACTCCAGAGAAGTGATATGACTTCAAATGATCATATACAGTTCTCTCTAATGCAATCAATTTGACAAGGTCTAGGCCAGGTGGGAATTTACTGGATATTTCCATTAACATCTTGCATAAAAGGGTCTCTGATCTTCATTTCCAGGTTTCTGCAGCCCTTTTGATCACTGTTACCAGGAGGCAAAAAAAGTTAAATAGTATGGATTTTCTCTTCTAAGCTTCTCTACTTTCTACTTTAAAAAGGGGGGGAGGGAGCTAATTAGCTTTCCTTGATTAATATATACAAGTATGCAAATCAAATTGATTGACTCAAGATACATGTGAGAATTTGGTCCATCTCTCCACCCTAAGCACGACACAACCAGGTAGGTGCACTGAGAATACCTAACAGGGCAGTCTAATGCTTTCCAACCCAGAAGCCAACTCAAACAATTTGATTCCAGTTTCAAGTCTCTGGAGGTTTAAGTGGAAACATATTTCTCACTTCAGTGTGAAAACATTGTCAGCAGCTGAGTTCCTATCTGATCCTTTCATGCATCAGTCACACCATTCTCACTTTTTGACATGCAAGACATCACACACAACTGCTTCGTTTGTCTGTCTTTCCCTGTGAAGTTAAAGACAATTCTGTTTGTCCTCACTTGATGAGGTTCTGGAAGGCATAGCCATCTGTCCACTGCTCGGTGAAAGACGCCCCGTGCCGCACCGTAGTGAAGTGACCTAGCCTCAATCGATCCTGCATGCTCTTATCTCTGCATGCCATCTTCTCCTGTTTTGACTGAAAACAAAATAAAACATGTTAAAATATACGCCATAAATTAGCAGCTAAGAGCTGTGCTGTGTTTTTAAATCACTTCTAAGTCTTACCACTTTTCATTGTTTCAGTATTGCTTATCTGAAACCCCCAGCAGAAAATCATTGATCAAATTATTGCTGTGCTTCGCACTGGCCTGACAGGCATTTGTTTGCCTCCTTTCTGACATTTCAGCCTCATCTTTCCTTCCTCATTACTGCCTGGGCAGCTCACCCATTCTGACGTGAGTTGAAATCGGTCTAGCAGTAGGATTAAAACTATCCCTTTGTATCAGTAGCTGAGCTAGACTCCAGATGTGGCTCTGATCAGGCCTTTATTCACCCAAACAGGAGATGAAGGAAGAAAATGCACCTTAAATCACTGTTAAGACTAAGATTCAGTGATCAGCCAGCTCAGTCCGAGAATAGCACCACTTGTAGAAGCGACACAATCTCAGTTACGTCACCAACATGCCTAAAAACTGGTGGTGGTGTCTGTCCCAGAGTGTTTCTGGTAAAAGTGAGAGGAAATTTCCAAGGCCTGAGATGAGAGCAGCAAAGTTTCAGTCAGTTAGGATTAAAGATGAACCAGCAAAGGTCCTCACTGGAGCTATACACCACCTACTTGAATGCCAGGTCTGCGTGATACCTGGCCAAGAGTTACAAATCCTCCCAGAAAGGGGAGTCCCATTCAGGCAAGAACAATCAGCTCTGTGACAAAATCAGCTCAAACAGACGGCATGTACTGGCCAGCACCCTGGCAGTTTTGCCCATCCAGTGCCCACAAACAATAGACATAATTGGCCAACAGGTGAAAGAGCAATCAAACTCCCACATTGTTTATCCATCAGGGAATCTGGAAATCTTTCAACACTGAAGAAGGCTGGATGCTGGTAAACAGCAGCCTGGTGCTTTCTCCATTGTCTTTAATGTGTTGGTTTGAGTGTTACACAAAGCAATGATCTCCAACTTTGCCATGTGAAAGATGGAAAGGTCTAAATCACTTGCCCGTGTCGCAGGGCATATCTGGCAATTTCACTGCACAATGGGATACTGCTCTTGTGTTGCCAGAGCTGGAAAACGTTGCCTTTCAGGTGTACAAGGTTTCCAAACCAAGCAATGCCTGCTGCCATTTAGAGCTCAGACTTTTTCACTTAAGCAAGGGAGATCACTCTTTGAGACTGTGAGAAGTAGCCAAACCAAAAAATTCTGAACCATTTCAGTCTTCACATTACATCTGTGTTTGCAGAGAAATAATTTAAGAGAGAATTCTGGTTGTCTTTTGTCACTATAGCAATAGGAAAAGGTTTTCACTGCTGAGAAGATAGACATGAACTGTAACTGCAGAGATGTGGAAAGTCCCCTGCTCACCTTTTCTATAAGAAGCTTCTTGCTCATTGTTACACATCTATTCAACCGCTCCTTGTACTTCTCCAGCATCTTTTGCTGTTCATCTATCTGTCGTCTCAAATCACAGTTGGCCTAAAAGTAAAAAGAGAAGAAAAGCCTTTAAATCACTAAGAACCAAACTAAGCATCACCTAGGAAGAAGTTTCTCCAGCTCACTCTAGGCATCAAATTAAAGAAAGCAAACCAGCAGGATAAGGGAAAAAAAAAAAAAGACTAAGTTCCTCTTATCAAAACATCCAAGCCAAGCTCTTCCATTTTCAACCCACTCAAATCTTAATACTCTTCTAGAACAGGCAAGTGCTATCACCCTCGTTTACATATAAGGAACTAAGGTACAAAGAGACTGAACACATGCACAAGGAATTTTTTAATTTTTATTTTTTTAAACATTTCAGACCTTGCCACAGCTACCAAGTCTCAAAATAGCTTAGTCATCCTTGGACTATCCTCCCTCTTTAGCCACAATACTGGCAGAGGAAAAGGATGGGGTAACTCCCTTTGCACTTTCCATTAAATTCTTGTTCGAGTTACTATCCATCAGCCCCGCTATGCAGACTGCCCCCAGGAACAGTTGCTGCTTTTAACACCACCACACTGGACAGCAGGATTTGATGTGCAACCATTTTAATTGATAAAAAGTTAAATTTATCCATCCTTCTTCCAACCAATAATCTGGCTTCTGATTAAATGCTCCATGGATTGTTTTCCACAAACCTACATGTGCCTCTGTATGTCTCCAAAAGCTTGTCTTACCTCTTTTAGGTGCTGAGACTGGACATACTCAAACACAGAGCCTTCCCTCTACTCCCTTCAATGTGTTTTCTAATCCTTTTCAATACTTCACATGAGATACCCCTCCACTTGATGAAAGCTAAATCAATTAGAGCTCCTCCATTAAGACAAGATCCTTGATTTAAAGGTATTTATCTTTTACTGAAGAGTACTAACGGGTTAAGAGAAGCTTTATTCTTTAGGTGTGACCAAAAGATGTTTTGCTCATTTCTATACGTGTCACTGACTTGTATGAATGAGTATTTCAGAATATACCCTCCCAGTCTACTGAGAGGCTACTGAACATGTTACTCAACAAAAAGCAGTCTCAGCTCCTCAGTATTTAGAAGAGGGGAATAATTCTGAAGAGAAACATGTTAGGTTAGCTCACAAAATACAGAAAGTGTCCAACAGATCAAAGAAAGGCCAACCACACTGCTGAGGACACACACAACTGAGCTACAACAACTGTGCACTGTATAGCCATAGTCACTGATACTCCACTTGCAGATTCAAGCAGGCTCAAACAGAGTATCTACAAGCCAGACAATTATCTTGCAAGTAAGGGATGACTGGATTTGTTTTACCTTGTGAGTGCTGGTTCTACAAATGGTATATAAAATCCTGCTCTGCTAAATGGCATATGTACTCTAGGTTACTTTAAATAGCAGCTTTTAGAAGAGTCGTCCCACTTTATATACTTACTCTTAATAAGTCATCTATCCTCCCCTCTTTCTTCTCCAAGTCGGAGTTCTTACTGTTTTCTAGTGCAGATATTTTTTCCATTGTGAGGTCAGACTGTAAGGGAAAAATCACATAAACCACATTTAAGAAAAACAGATGATATTTCAGAGAGTCAGCACGTAACATCACAGCGTAACCTCCTCTGATCTGAACAGTTTGGTCTAAGAAGGAATTGATCTCCTGCATCCTAGCAGTCTGGGGAAGAACTTTCTTCATTCTTCATTTTGTTATTGCATGGTGGGCTCCTCCAGCACAGGAGGTTCAGTCAGATAGCACAAAGCTGCTCTGGAGAACACAAACTAGTAACATTTAACAGGCTACAACATCTTCCGTGTCCTGCAAATTGGGGTTTTATAGTTGAGTTCTGCCCACTCCTTGGTGGTCTCTGACATTCACTGTCTATTCCTGCAGTGGAACATAGCTCGTACAGGAAAAAGGCTTAAGAAAAAAAAAAAAAAACAAACACCAAATACAATCCCTCAGCTGGAATACCAAATTTAGGAGATCTTTCATGGGCAGAGACAACCACCTGCTAGACAAAAGACGGTACCTGTGGGCTCTAAGGTGGTCTTGACAGAAAACACAGGTCTTCATTTTAAGATATTATACCAGATTGACAGCTTTTTTTTTTAGGCACAAGTCTTTGCTTCTGACAAACTGATGTATTAGTGCCCACTAGGGAGAGGTGCTTTACAGTTCATCAGTGAAATCTATTTGGAAAGTTTTATGGGGTGCAGCACATCTCAAATATCTTCACCAATGAAGTGAGAGTTATATCCAGGAACAGAAGACAAAAGACATTCTTACTGCTAGAGAATAGAGCATATTTCAAACTCAGTACTCTGAATAATGGGTGAGGAAGAAAAGGGGAAGAAGTCCGTATGTATGTGAACACAGTATCGAAAAAAAAAACCAAACCCAAGTCAACACAAGGGAATCTCGCTCCATGACTGCACATGCAGATTTCACATTTATGGCTAACAAGCCACTATCCTGGTTCTGAGAAGAGTTAGCAGAGACTTACCTGTGGAGTTGTCATAAATTTCAGGCTTGCCTGGATGCTAACACCATGAAGTAAAAGATAAACTTGGAGGACTGTTGCTTCTCTACATATGCCCAGTATGTGAAAGAGCAAAAACAACACGTGCCAGCATTGCACATCAAGCAAGAGGAGCCTAAATCCCAAAAGACAAAGAGGAGGCCTGGACAAGTCACCCCACTGCTGCCTTAACTTGGTTTATTCTTCCTGACAGCCTGCAGGAAGCACATGTGACAAAAGCTTTTGTCACTGAAGGCAAGGAGAAGGCTGTCTGTTGAAAGCCTAGGCTGCACTCACTCAGTCAAGCAGCAGAGAGTTTCTCCAGTAAATGACTGTTATGTCATTTTGCCAAAAGCACAGACATGCTTGCATTGTGTCAGATGAAGCAACATTTCAGGATGCACACTCTTACCTGTGACTTCATCACAACTCACCTTGCCTCAGAGCGCTTGCAGTGCCCTAGCACTGACTGAAAATGCTAAGAAAATCATACTGACTTGCTTTTGGCATTGCGACAAGTGATTCAAAATGGAAGTCACTGAAGAGGGTCTGTTTTGGGTTTTTTTTTTTTACCCTATCAGGGTTGTAACAAAGGGGAAGGGAAAACCAAGAATGTACACATGTCCTCATCATGTAGTCAAGCATCTTCCTGGATTCTTTGTCTTAAGTGTATGCTACATGTAGACCTCTGGACAATACCATGAAGCTGAGCATTGGCACACTCAGATAACGTGTCACCCTTTTCAAGGAAGATGGAATCTGTGGGCATGCTAAGCACAGGAGAGAAAACATCTTGCTCACCCCAGGAGGGACCACTATTTTAAGCATTGGTATTGGGATAGCAAAGATTGAAATCTGAAAGTTATCTCTGGTAGGTTGTTGAGTTATGGCATCATTCTTGCACAAGAATTCTCCATGCACTACCAAGAAACAGAGATCTTCACAGACCAGCATTTTAGCAATACAGACAACAAATATGACCCTAGTGACACAACAGAGCTCAGAGACTTAAGCTAGTTAAGCATCCTCAGAGGTAGAACTGCTGTTCTTCATGCACTAAGAACTTGTACCACCTGCTGGGGAAATGGAGAATGAACTTCCCCCAGCAATAAAATCATCTCTGACACAGACTGATGTGAGAAAATGATTGACAGAAAACTGATTGTTTAAAAATCACTCAAGAGGAGGGTCAGTCACAAAGAAATCAGAAATGGAAATTAAAAAAAAAAGATTAAAAGCAGGTTTGAAGAAGAAATAAGCAAGGTGAATTGCAGATAAAGCTGAACATCTCTATAAGCAACAGAGGAAGATGACACAGCCAAAAGTAAATCTTGCCATAAAGCCACAAGAAGAATCTTAACAGTTTAAAAGGCACCAAAAAGACAGCAGCACAGTCAAAAGAGCTACTCCTCTTCTTGACTCCAGGTCAGTGAAGCTGCTGAGAAGCACTGTCAGGAACAGATCACATGCCACCTTGACAAGACAAACTATGCCATGGGTTTACTCTGCAGAGGCCAAAGAAGTTCCAGCTACACTGTGGATATTTGTACTGTAAGCAGTGTGGACACACCCACGACTCAGAGCTGGACTAGAGGCATTCACAATTACCACTCGGGTTCCCTTTGTGTCTTCACATAGAAAGAGAGGAAGAATATTCAGGATAAAACAGAACTGAAACAGAACAAAGGTGTTCCTCTCCTGAGCACATCTGCACACAGCTGAAGAACTGCCCACAGTATTGACACAGAAAAGCCTCAGTAACAGATTAGACAAACTGAAACACATTAGCAGCAACTGAAAGGCATCCTTCACAGGATAAGGAACAAAGCTCAGAGTGATTCACTTCAATCAGTAGTTACAGACTGAGTTGGGACTATTGGCTCTTTTCACTGGAATCATTACGTCTACTACAAGCAGCATCCTCTGGTGTGGAAGACAAGCTGCATCAAGCTTCAATCTCATATCCAAGAGATGTATCATCTAGTGAGCTATACCTGTGACTGTTTGTGCTGGATGGAAATCTGTTTTTAGGAATGCTCAGTGTTCCCTGATCCGGTAGAAGATGGGCTGCCTTGCTGGGCCTGCAAAAGAAAGTTAGTGTATTGTTATATGCTCCTCAGCATGATCACTAGTGCCCATGCAGATACACTGATCTTGACATGGGAGGTGCAGCCTGGCCTGAGTACCATAATTTCATGTTAAGGTTTAAGAATGCTTTAGAGATTTGGTTCATTAATACAAGAGAGTCAGTTTCTTTCAAGAAGTCTGGCCCAACCTGTTAAAAGACAAAGCTTTTAGAAGCCTAATATAATTCATGTCAGCTGAGATTAAGCGAGGCCAAAACAAACACTTCTCACAGCAAGACTATACTTCATTCTTTTGCTTTTTTTGCATTTATCCGATTAGTCTCTCAGATGCTATTATTTTGATCTACATAAGATTTCGAGTCGTTAACTTAAAACTTAAGTCATTTTATTAAACAAGCAAAGCCTGGGACCTAGAACTCTTCACAAGGAAGATGAACTTACCAGAAGATGGTAGACTTGGTCATCAATAAACCAGGCTGCACTTAACCACTCTCTTTGAGCAGAAAAGCTTCAAATTCCCCATCCCTTAACTAGAAACATCCCTTGGGATTCAAATCTTTTCAGAGCTGCTCACCGAGACAAAAGTAAAACAGAGGCCACCTCCCCTCTGTGCCAGCTGCTCATTCTCTAGCCGCTGTTTCGCGAGCATCACCGACATCAGCGTTGGCAGAGCAGAGTGTTCCTCCTGTGGTTCCTTTGCTGTGCTGCCGTCTACCCCATACAGCGGCTGCTCCACTCGCCGCTGTAACACAGTCAATAAAAATACAATCAATTTTTTTTTTTTTTTTTTATTTATTAAAGTGATTCTCTGACTCTGCCAAAACTGTTGTCAGCGAAGCAGCAGCTCAGGAATGAGCAGGCAGCATGGTGAGGATCTGATAATTCAAACAGGACTCCTGGAGTGATTGTTCCAATGGCAGACATCAAAAAGTAGGTGAAGTTAACAATTAAAAAATAAAAAAGTAACAAATGAACACACAGGACAGAATTCCTTGTCAGTTAACACACTCCCTTCCTTTGCAAATACATGTGTTTCAGAGCCAGTAAGGCAAAATAGGCTGTAGATGCAAAAATCTTAGTGCATTGTGACTTTGTTCAATGCATTTAGATTTATGCTACTTGACGTTTTTTAAAGACTCATTTTAAAACAGCCAATGTCATAATACATTCATTATTTGGGTGAAGTAAACTGAGTCAGAACTGCTAAACATCAGCACTCTAACCATCTCTAGGACCCAGACATCACAGTAACCTCATTTCTGTCATTACAGCTGAGACCAACCTCCTTGAGAGATAAGCAAAGTACTAATGCGTTTCCAAAATCTTTCAGAGATGCATTGCATCTCTTAAAGGCCAGCTCCTTTCTCCTACAGTAGACTCATTTTCCAACTGCAGTACAGGAATTGGGTTCAATAAGAACAAGAATCATCTGAGCTACATTGATTACAGCACTCAGAATCTCATTGCCCTCACTTTAAAAGCCAGCCCATCACTGCTAAAACTTGGCAGTCTGGGTAATAATCATCTAAGTCTTTCCAAGCTGTAACTCTGGGCCAGGCATACGCCACACAGCAAGTAAACAGTCAGGTCAGGCTTCAGTTTTTCTTGAAAACCTAAACTGCAACCTGAAGCATATTTTCTGGCTACCATTACAAATGTCAAGAGTGTGCTTTCTTCCCCAAAAGAATGCTTGTATATGAGAACGACCTTGCAAGAGTCTGAAAACCTGCAGATCATTCTTCTGATCAAACGAGAAGCAAGGCAATTCAAAGCAGTCAAGAGATTTGAAGACAAGAAGTAATAAGATCCTGAAGCCATTACAATTCCTCCACAAGTTCTGATTGCAGAAAATTTCCAGTACAGTATAGATTAACTCACAGATTTGGAGGAGGTTTGTCTCATTGTGAAAGACATTTCAACACTCTGCTCTCTTCCTAGACTACACTGACTTCTGTAATGTGTAAGATACCTAATCTTCTCCAGTTTTCACTGATCCCCCAACTTTTTGGGGCTTAGCTCAAACCATTGATATTCAGTTTGTAAGAGGACAGATCTTGCAAATGTGGATAATAGTTTGTTATGAATAAGCAAACATTACAGGTTTAACTGCAAGAGTAAAGAACAGAAGAAACACAAAGAGCACGTGCCTACGGAGAGAGACAAACTGGCCTAGCTGAAACTAACATCAGGCTTCACCACCTGAGAAATACCCTGTTCAAACTTTTACCTACTCAATACATGTAATTGTAGAAGAAGAAAGCTAAAGGAAGAATCAACTTGTCCCATTATAAACAAGTGTAGGGTATCTCATTTGCTGGAATAAAGAACTGTCCCTAATACATCTGCAGCATTCAGAGATGGTATTTCTTTCATTAACTTCTCTTTTAAGAGGTGTATTAATGAATTAATATGCCAGGAGGAAGGGCTCTTCAATTAACCAGATATATTTTAACTTCTGTAAACATCAAAAATATCTAGAAGCATATCTGACATTCTCCCTTGAAGCAGCATTAAAAGCTTTGAAAGTCTAGCAACATATATTGAATTCTGAGCAGAGCGTTCAGTGCTGGGATTTACTTCAGTACACATTCATGAACTGTGCAAAGGTCTCTGCAGAATAATGTAATCAGTAAAGACTTTGCATTTGGTTTTCGGAATACTAACCTCTCCCATAATGCTCCATACTTTTGTGCCAGTCAATAAATGCCAAAAATTTTTAAAGAGGGGCCCAGGCAATATTCAAAACTAGAGATCAGACACCAGAGCCTCAGAATATTGCTTTGCTAGTTGAAAGAAATTTCTTAGCTGTTCTCTACTAAAATGACTTAAAAATACCGGTTATTTCTTCACACTCAGATCTGGCAGAAATGCTGTGACAGCAAAATGGAATTATGTAACACAAAAATAGCAACAGATGTGCACGTATACGCATTTCTTTTTAAGCTTTTGCTAATGCTCCCTACAAGTTACATGCTTGTAAACAGAAGTAAAAGACCTTCCCAATACAATTATGGTATGTATGCTTTGCAGTATACCCAAAGGGTCCAATCATGATCAGAATGTCATGGTACTACTGATATACAAACATACAACATAATTCTAACTTGATGGAGAAGTTAATGAGCTAGAATGGAATACAAGATAAAAGATGTCAGTTCCACCTTTTATTAAGGACAACAATCTGTCTGTAAACACACAGCATGCTAAAAACATACAGCATGCTAAAAACATTGATCTCCCATGCTTTAAGCTCAGATATTCCTATCAGTTACAACTGGACTAGCCACTGTTACACGGTCCCAGACACCCGGCTTTGCTGCCAGAACCCAGTTTCAGATTTAAAAAAGAATGAACTGAATAGAGAATAAGCCAAATCACTCACAAAGAGACCTTCCTTCCTGCTCAGAACCTTTTATTACCTGTCTGAAGCACAGTTACCAACTGAATCAATGCCATGCCACCAGCTCTGTCCCCAGAGGGAACACTTACCGGCAAGGGGTTGGATAAGGAATGCTGCGGTGATGATCTGGCAACAGGCGGCACACTTCTACCGGGACTGGTTCCTGGGCCACTTCCCCCAGCAAACTGGCCAAAGGAAAAGATCAGATCATCAGTAATTTCACAGAGATATTATATTTAAGCAAATTTTAAAAAGACAAATAAACACATTAATCTTAAAAATGAAGTCTTATAGGCTTTAGGGAATCATTTAAACAAACTGAAGATGAGCTAATGGGAAAACCTTAAAATTTCATGCACTGTTTTCAAAAACAACAGCAAAAGTAAGTACTTCAGACATTCACCTGTACACTGAGTGCATTTTTCATTTTACCACAAAAAAGATACAAACCTGCACACTTGGATATAGATCATTTACTGGATAGAACTAGGAAGACTATTCCCTATGAGGAGATATGTCTAACTGTGCACCACAGAAGTAGTAAGAAATGTTCATCTTCACTGAAGCTTCTGTGCCAGTCACTGTTAAAGACAGGACAGGTAAACAGCTGGGCAACTGGTCTAGTTGGTACAGAAATGTGTATGTTCCTGCACCATACAGGGTACCTCACTTATTAAAAAAAAACTTTAGCCAAGAAAAAAGCGCTAATAATCACTTAATTTCTGACTCCAAGTTACTCAGTAAAATAAAGAACAAACTTCAGAGAAAAGCTAGAGCTCTGGATTGTGCAGACCTAGAAAAACTTCAGAGACTACGCAAGAAAATAAAATGGATTTTTAGAATGTCCATCACTGTTTTGAGGAGGGGTCTCCATCTCCTGTGTGGTGCCAGTCTCCCATGGTAAGCTTTTGAAAGAGGGAACCTTGTAAACAACTTCCTACGCAAATCAGCAGGACTTTGAAGATACATTCTTTTGCAGCTACATCAAAATAGGTTTGTGCACTAAGAGATATCCTCATCTGAGATCCAGGTTCCAAAGGAAATCAACCTCCAACATACACTTAGGTGGCTGCTCTTTTAAAAAAAAAAAAAAAAAAGCTTTCTCAACTGTTCAAAGAAATGTTAATTTAAAAAACAACTTCCAAAAATCTCATATCCTCTACCTAATCAGATTTGAGCATATCAGGTTAACACTGTCAATCACTCCAAGCTATTATTTACCATGATGGATTAAGTAACAGAAATCACATCACAGACTTCCATCTACAGATTTTGTGTAATGTGTATTCAAGCAGATTTCTTAAACAATGGAAAGATGCTTACCTCAAAATAATCACTAATTTTATGTCCTCTAGGAGTGCCTTTTCCTAAAAAGGAAAACAAAGGATGAAAATAAGAGTTGATATTTTTAAGTACAGAAGTTACAATGTCATTCTGAAAAACTACTCCTCTATTTTGACACTACTCTCCCTGTAGAAAGGTGCAACACCTATCGACACAAAAGCTTCTGCACAACAAAACACTGCCCCAGGGTTACAACTCTTGTGCTGTTGTTGGGAGGGTTTACAGTTGACAATTCAATTAACTCTCAATTCCAAACATGTCAAATCCAATCAAACAGCATTTGCACTTGCTAAAATGCTTAGAAAACACTAAGTCACTGAATGTTGCATAGATTCTCCAAAATTTCCTTCAGGATAAGGACAGAGCAAAGGGTACTTTTACTCCTCCACCTTCAGGTAAATTACTGCGTTTTAGATCTCTTACAAGCATTCCTATAAGAGTTAGAGTTAATTAGTGGTGGCTTAATACCAGCTCATTAAAACTTAGCCCTTTTCTCTTATTATGCTATTATCAAAGCAGTTCTGTCAACACAATCCTCATTACTTTCTTGTCAAAGAATAAAAGAAATAGGTATCTGCCCCTATGCCCATTTGCTAGAAAATCTGAACTTGGACTTGAACACGCTGGGTTTTTCTTCGTACTCCGAGACAGTACTGCCTGCTTTATACTTGAGCACAGTTTGTTCTCTATTTGTTATGCTGAGAACTTACTCTTAACAAGGCAGGCATACGTCTCAAAAAGCAAGGAAGAGAGTACAGCCTGTATTCTGAAGTCTGGCTGCTGTATATGTAGTGACGCAGGACCAAAACAACACTTCAGAGAAGCCATATTAAGCCTCTGGGCAGTCTGTCCCATAAAAATGCAATGGTTTGTGCGAATAAGCTGAAGATGAGTATTTTCCTGCCAATGAGGTTAACAAGGCTCCCAGAAGAGAACTACACCATCATGGAGTAGTTTATAACAAGCTGTCTGACACACCCTTGAGAAGAGCCATTAGTTTCCTAGGACACTGACTGTGCAAAACGTGCACAAATTACCAACCGTTCAGAAATCCTGCAGCAGGGTCAGGAGAATGAATTACCTTGACTGGTCTCATATGCTTCTGCTTTCCTCTTTCTATTCCGCTGGTCATTCTGTTTTTTCTCAGGAGTCTGTTAAACAATACTTCAAAATTAACATTTCTGCAGTTATTCCAAGATTTAAAGAAAATGCCAAAACACAATAATCTGCTCCATATCCCCAGTGGCCATTTCGTTTCTCTGGTGCATATGTTTCTACTGCTGGTACTTAAAGAAACAACTGCTCTGAAATAGCTACTACCTTCTGATATATGTGCTGCAGAGAAGAGAGAACATGGTTAGCAACAAGGTTAATTTTTGTTTTTCTCTATTTCAACTGCAGCAAGCTAAGCCTCTACTACCCAGTTACCTCACATGGTCAGCAGAACAAGTTCAAACACTTATAAAAACCCGTGTAAACCGTTTCAGGGTGATAATAGTACTGGTACAAGAAGAGTAATGATGAGAGGTTTTAGTACAAACATCCACATTTGCAGTCCAGTGGCTAATCACAGTCGTACCAGGACAATTCATCTTGCCTGCAGCTAATGCTTCTTCCCAAAGCCCTTTGTAGATGGCTACAAGAACTATCATGTCTACTGGTGCACAACTGCAACCTCAAACAAAACAACGCAGAGCTGCTCATGATGGCAGGCAGGAGAAAACTGCCACAGAAGCACCAGTTCTTCTGGACTTCCGTTTGCTCCTCATCTGCTCTCATAGTCAAGAGACAGTTACATCTGCCATTTCTGTGAACAACCAGAGACCTAAGGGGTAGCTTATCAGTGGACAGTGATGTATTTATGCACAGGCACAATGCAGAGCATAGGTGGGAGGCTGGAAGGCTCCAGCAGTGTCAGACCTATCTGTCTGTACAAGGTTAGCAAGCCTAGACCTGAGAGTGGAGGAGACCCTGGCATGGTGCTTTCCCTGTCACCAGGGTCACTTCTGTGGCCAAACCTGCAGAAAACATTAGGAAGCATAGCATTAGAAGCAGCTTCCTGAGGTTGCTGGAAAGAAAGATACCTTGTCATTTCCATCACCAATGTCATTTTAAAAACATCTCTTATCCCAAAGGGTCTCAAATAATTTCCAAGCTATATGCTTAATGATCACTGCAGCCACCACTAAACTGTAGCCTTGGGGCAGGAAGAAAACCACAGTGTGCAAAACACAACTCTGGGGGAGGGAAAAGCCATGGCCAGAAAGTTTGTGGTAAACCTAAGTTTCATGCTCTTTGGAAACCAAAGTCCAAAGTACCCTGTTTAAAGATCTCTGCCAAAAGACTTGCACACAGTAAGCACAGAAATCAATCTACCTCCTTTAATAGGATAAAAAAGGATAAAGCTGACACAGCCAGAATCTAAAACTGGCTGTGTCCCCAGTGGATGCTGGACATCTACAGTCCCATGTTACCCGCTGGGCAGTCACCGACATGTTATTGTTTTGGTAAGAGGATGGAGGGGATATTAAGACAAAGGTGGCTATTGTGTTTGCAAAGTACTTTTTAGAATGAGGGGACTGAAAACTCCATAGCTATCTAGAGACTTGCTTTACCAGCTCCTGTATGTGTAAAAGTCACTGACACAGCCTCCTCACTGCGCAGTGAAGAGCAACTCATGAACAGCGTTGGCGTGACTGTAACACCAGAGGCTCCATTACAGCCTCCGTGGAACTGTAAGCATATTAATGAGATTGAGTTTAAGTTGTTTTTCCATTCAAGCACTTACATAAAAATTACACACATTATCTGTTACAGAGTGAAACAGCAAGTGATGGTAGATTTGATTACGTCAGCTTGGTCAATTTAAATGACTCCACAGAAGTCCATTAAAAAAAGAGACAAGTAAAATAAGAATGAATACTCAGTTTTAGACTATTAACTACGCTTACTTGTATAGAATTTAAGATACTACCTTCTCAAAAGACTCAGCTTCACCAGACATCTCATATCAGTACTGCCATATAACAGAAGGAAATATGATCCAAAACTTACCTGATAACCATGTGGGAAGTTCTTTAAATGCATAAGAAAATGTATTTACATTTGAGATTTTGGTTTATTAACATGGAATTTTAAAGTGAAAATGTAACTCTACAATTCATTTTGCTGCTTTAGCAACTGTTTTGAAATAGTTAATCCTAAAGCACTGAGATTAAACAGGGACAAAGCATCAATTTTCACCTCCCCACACTTCCACCAAGCGATTCATAAAAACACTCCGCTTTGTACAGACTTCCACAAATTCACATATGTGATAGGTAAGGCAAACTCCTCCATTAATGCTCTCTGGCTTTTTATTTGGCCCAAACTGTATCCAAAACCGGCAAACAAATCACAATGCAGTTGAAAACAATTTCATAAGCTGAGCTTTATGAACGCTGTGTTTTTGGGGATGGGTAAAATTTGCCTGCCACAGTTGGAAGCTTCAAGGAGGACTGTTTCGTGGTCCAAAGACTGTAGAGTTAAGATCCAGACCAAACACTTCCACTAGTCCCTTTCACACCCCAAAGAAGAACACTGTCACTCAATCTCACACAATTCCTTCTATGTTTCGAGTTCAATCACATCCACCTTAAACCCAATTACCACAAGGATTTGTGCCTGCTTACCTCCAATTCTTTATCACTCAGAGAACCCACGCTGCACAAGCTCTGGTTGGAAGACTCACTATTTAATGGACCCTAGTGAAAAACAAGCAAAGACTGTTAGAAACAACTTCCATACAAGGCAGATATGTCCTATCAAATATTGCATCTCTGGGCTAACTACGCTGCTCTAAGTCACATGGATACAGCAGCAACACAGGTCAAATACCCAGGCACGTGATGGGGCACTAAAAAACTTCAGAGGTGGCTTGGAGCAAGACAGAAGCTGGACGGTCTTTACTCATATACTGATCCAGCCTTTGCAATGATGTTTCTGTACCAATTTATATCCTAACTGCTCTATTTAACCACATCCACAAAACAGCCAAGGCAGTATTCATAAAAGTCTAAGACAACTGGTTTGAGAAAGAAAACTTCTGATTTGTTGAGCAGCAATAGTTCCAAGCTCGGCTCTTCAGGCAGGCATCTGCTTGACCCTGGGCTAAGAATTCAGAGGCATCTTCCATCTGGCAAGGCAGCTATTTCTGTTATCAGATGCTGGCAGTACCACTAATTTTTCTTAAAATGCATAATTTTTATGCTTTTTTTTCAACACTAAGAAATCAAACAAGTAGAAGTTGTGTTAACAGCAGTACAACTGGCACCCACCAGACAATCCTCCCCACTAGGCTATTTTATGGACCCATGGCTCACCTGCCAACGGAGCAGTTGCTCCTACCAGGCTAAAGCACAAATTCAAGAGGCTGGAATAAATTTACTGAAATAGTATCCAGGTACCTACAAGAGTGTGCATGCATCTTTGCAGGCTCTACTGGATACACATCTGCATTTTTACATATTCAAGTATTTTTGAAAATTATTTTTGAAAATCTATATCAAAAGCTGGTTTTAAAGGGAAAGAAAAGTGAATTATGCAAAGTCACTGTGTTTTAGCCTGGTGCTCTGACACGAAAGTATCCTCCCACAGATCTAACTTAAGAAATCTAGACAAGTTTGACAAAGAAAGAAAAAACAAGATTCATAATTACTGATGGAATGTATTAACAGGAAGAATGACATGATAAAGCCACCTCTCCATTAATAACTTGTGAGCATCTTTTCCTAAAGATTCATTCTATTTTAGCAATCTTATTTTTGTAGTAATCACTTCCCACCAATCAATCTTTCCTCAAGGCAAAGCCACTTCTCATCATATACTTGACCAGATGCCTTTTGGGAGGGGTTGGGGAGAAGCCTTAACACCACAGAGAAATCCCACAGTAGATTATTTTTGAGGGTAGGAGTTCTTCCTTCCCCATTTATTAAGACAACCACTACCATCAAATTAAACTTGTGACACAGCCTAGCTATTACCAACCCCAATTTCCAAGCAGGTATCCACAGAAAGTAAAAGTTGTGTTTCCCTTCTGTATTACACTGTGAATCTTAACTGCCAATTTTGTTTCTCCTAAAAGGACATGGTTAGTTGCTTCAACAAGAAAAAAATAACAACACTTGAACAGCTCAAGAAGCTGCACATTTAGGATTCCCTTTTAAAAAAGCAAATTAAGAAAAATTGTAGATGATATTCTTTAAGTCAGGCCATTACCCCTTGAACTCATCACACAAATAGCTCAAGACCAGAAAGATATTTTACCTCATGTCTTCAGCAATACAAAAGCTTAAAATGTAGTTGTTTTTTTTTAAAGAAGTAAGCTCCCCACCACCCAATGTGATGGCTTCCAAATCTTACAGGTATAACTGTTGGTTATGAGAGGGATTTATTCCTTGGCCAACAGGACATAACAGAAGTGCCAATGCCAACCTTAGCTACATCCACATGAAGGCCCCATTGATTAAAAATATGCGATATCTTCCAGCAAACAGCAACAGAAAGTTAATCTTTTCACCCGTGTAAAAAGCTTGTTTATAAACTGCACAAATGCTCTCCTCTAAAATCCTTCACTTCCTCTCATGAACTCAAACCCCAGCAACATGTTCAGGACATCAACCGTCTGTGCAAGTGTGAAAGCTTTATTAAGTGCAGGAGCATCTCAACAAATTAGCATTTGCTGGTCTCAGATGGATAGGTTGAGGTTCTGACATGATGAAGATGAAAGTCAAAGTCGTTTCCACATTTGCTTAAATCTCCCTGCCTCCATTTTGCACATGGATAGCAAGTGACAGGAACAGCTGCTCTCAAAATTCCACATTTGAGCTTTTCAGGAACACTGTGGTTGAAAGGGTACATCAGTCACTTACAAAGGGCTGATCTTTAAGCAGTGACCTGTATTCCAGGGTAACCTGGAGAAATAAACTGATGAGACCATCTGTAGTCAGAAATGATGCTAAGATTTTTTCAGAAATACAAGTTTATCCTCTCCAGTACAAAAAAAAAAAATCTATTTGGTTTGCATCAGAATGTAAAGTTCTGGAATATAAGCAGCTGGAAAGACATCCAATACAAAATCCACAACGTTTTTCTTCCTTCTAGTACCACAACTACCTGTACCAACTATTCCATGTGGGAAATCTACAGCTCCAGCAATTGGAATCAAACCCATTTTTTGCATCAACAAAAGAGCAGTTCAGTGCTGATCACAGGTTCTTGAAGAGCAAAAAAAAACCCTATTTTCCCTTCATTTTAAAACTTCCTCTAGAAACTACACAGACAAAAATCATAAAATTGGACTCAATGCAGTAGTAGAAAAAGGAACTAACTACTTAGTTATGGAACCAGAAAAGAACAGCTTGTCAGATGTCTCTAAGTATCCATCCAGTTCACTGTCACGTGTATTGATTTTGTGAACAAACGCAGAATTAATTCTTTGTAGGCAAATTGCATGGGCTTTCATCTCCCCTGATGATCTTCTAGAGGACCTTCCACTTAGACTTCTCTTACAGTAAAGAATTAGGGCCTATCTTACAGGCAAGGAGCTGAAGCACCTTATTCATGTCAAAGTTGGCAAAAAAGTCTTGTTTTGAGGTATTCTGACTATGGAAACACAAATTGTTCATCAGAACGTGCTGTACCCAGAGCAATAAAGATGCAATACCTAGGATGTTTAAGGAACATGCCCTAGTCCTCAGTTGCACCTCTTCTCAAACAGTTACACAAGAGAAAGAAAAAGCAAGTTTTCCTGATCACCCAACTCGATATCTGGATTCACACATAACCTCTTATTATCAACTGCTTATAGCAACAGGTTTAGACAATGGGTATAAGAAACCATACATCTGAGCATCTCCCCCTCAACTAACAGTCACTGAGTGTGTGTATAAAAAAACCCGTCAAATTTATGTTTTATCATTCCTGGCTGTTTATATTTAACTCAGCAACTGACATTGGATGAATGTTCAGTACTTAATTTAGCATACCATTATAAGTGGTCATGACACAAAAGGAATTAAAGGTACAAACCTGAATTTTGGAGGAAAAAAACCCAAACCCAAGTAATGGCAAAGAATACTAACATCAGAATATTGCTGGGGGAGTAGCAGTAAGGAATAATAAACATGCAATAGTTTACACAGGAAGGGCTTATAAATTCTGTTCCTGAAGAAGTCATCTGCACTGGCATCTGGCTTTTCTAGCACAGACTACTTTGGGATAATTCTGCACTTCTCTGATATCACTTACAGCCCACTCAGCCACTGTACCCTGTCAAGAGAATTGGTGATGGGGCTCAGCAAAAATTCAAAATACGTAGGTCATCTGAAATAAGCTAATAGTTTCTATAGTGTTTACCCAAATGACAAGCACAAGAACAGCACACACTTCCTCCTCCGCAAAGAATTTCTTCCCGAGATAAGCTGGCATGCTCTTTTCCCTTGTGATTCACCTATCAACTGCTGCTTCTAAGTCCGTGACCTACCTATGCACAACAAAACCTTCATGTTGAGAAGTGGATGCAACAGTAGCAGGCGTTCTCAAGACTCCGACTCAAAGGCAACAATTTAAAATCTGTCCACTCAAACAAGCTGGTTAGTCATTTGTCCCTTTGCAAGAGCCCTGGAAAGGCCACAAATGAGGCACAATGGCTGAAATTTCAATAGAAACAACTTAGGCTGATAATAACTCCCATCGGATCTTCTATAACAAAGCTAGTCTGACTCAGACCACCCTTACCTATCTCCTCTCCAAGCCTACCTACTGCCTCGAATGGCTTCCTCAGCCTCTCCAAGCTCCCAGAAACGATCCTTCAGGCCTGTCCACAACTCTTACGTTGGGCAGTCTCCATTTTGTGTTCTCCAACTCCTCGTATTGGAAGAGAGCTCTACAGATTCAAGCTGCTGAGCAAGAGTCTCCAACGTGGACTTACAGCAACACGCATTGCTAAATTCTCTTGCTAACTCAAAGGCAGAGACATGCTTCATTACCTCAAGTGGAGGTAACTCGAGTTCTTCTGAATTCTGTAGCAAATCAAGAGATTTCAAAGGGAAAAAGTCAATCCTCAGCTCCACTAGAAGTTAGTGCTGACTCCACACAGGCTTACACCAAAGTGAAATGGTTGAACGGTTTTCCAGCTACTCTGGTCCAGTGCTACTGTATAAGACAGGTTTAATTAACATATTCTCATCTTATTTCAACCATCACATAAGTATGAGAATTACAGCCAGCTTCTTAATCAGGCTTTTAGAAAAGCTTGGTATTATAGCCAATAATGAAATCCCTGAATCACCTGGGTCTTTTTGCCATGAGAAGTTAATCTACTATCAGATGTTCACAAGTAACCTCCACTATATCAGATGGGTAAGCAGATTTGCAACAGGATTTACTTGGCTTCCATTATGCCTCAAGAGTGCTCTCAGGTTAAAAAAAAATAGTATTTTTATTTTACTGACATCAAACTGCACAGAAGGATCACACAATTCACCCTAATCCTCAGTTCAGGGGCAGAATCAGAACTGAGATCTGACACCCCTGCACTCCAGTAGCCAGACAACACATTTGAAATAAGTAATGTTATACACAGAAGCATCCAAACAATGTTCAAGTATCTGGCATAAAGTCCTGGCACGTTCTTTGGTGGCTGATAAATGAAATTCTAAGTTTCAAAACTCTTACTAACTAGTTCTTCTGGTGGCATGTGACACCTGTGAAGGAATATTACTATGCAGCAGCACTTCCCTCCAAGGAAGACATGATTATTCTCAAACCTGAATTCTCAACTTGGAAACTTTGCTGCTAAAAATGCTGCTAAGTAGACCACACAACTGGTAGCTACTGAACTGATCAAGACTGCTAAAGTGACAGAGAAAAAGTAAAAACCAAAATAATACAAGTAAATGCTGTTGTTTTTTTCTGAGCAACACTCTTCTGAGGCAGATGTTCTGCAGCCTAAATGACACTCCTCAGGTTATTTTCATTTCCCTCTTTATGTCACCTCAAAGAGGGAGGAGAGGGAGCACTAGCTACCACCAAGACCAACACTTCTTCAATTCTAGTACAGTCATCTGGATCTACAAGATTCCTACAGCACAACAGAGAAGGCTGCTCTCTCTAGAAATACTTCAGCCTTTTTAGTTTAGCTATAATAAGTGGCTCACACAAATTAGTCTGCAAATCTTTTAAAGATCTGAAAATCTTTTAAAGATCAAACTTGCAGGAGATACGTGTGCTGCTGTGATAATCCAGCCTGGTTAAGCCTGAGGCAAGCCACGTGCAAACACAGATTCAACCACCACAATTACCTACTCCAGTTCTTATTCAGTAAAAGTCTGTGGAAATGACACAAATCCTTTGGAATTAACCTGCCTCGTATCTTAAAGCCAGTACCCAGACAAGGGGAAGGGAGGCAGAAGATGAGAACAAACCAAATTAAACAATGTTATCTAGAGAAACAAACGACATTTTGTTTTCTGTACCTACTGACCCAAGGAAGATGTCTGAGATGACTAGTCAGAATAATGCCCCAAGTGAATATGCTTACATTTGCCCTAGTAAGTAAACACACACAGGAGCTAAATAAGCAGGAATACTGGTAGGTGTCAGATAGTCATGTGTTAATTCAAGGACTTGCTTTGCGAATTTGGGGAAGAATGGCACTTTACCATATGTCAAGAATAGACATCTAAAGCATCGCTGGCTTTTTGAAGCTATCTAGTGACCTGGATGAACCACATGAGTATAACAGTTGCCTAGAAACATTCCTTGCTCATAGATTTGATTCCATGTATTAACTCCAAGCTTCTATAGAAATATATTCCCCAGCTGCCAGGTGAGATAATTCATCAACAGACTTGCAACACAATTTTGAGGCGTTTGGGACTGCAAATGACCTCAGTCATTGGGTTGTGCCTTCAGCTACTGCAGGAGGTGACAGCACACAGCTGTTTCCAAAACAGTTTAGGATTTCTGTCCTCTACTACTGTTACTGGAAAGCTCTTCCAGAATACTGTGACTCTGATGGCTAGAAGTTTTTTTCCTAGTTTCAAGTCTAAAAATTTATTCTACATCAGCGTGGTCTTAATTCATTCTCTCAAATACGTATAGTAGTTCTTTAGCTGTAAACATGAAGGGAAAGTGGGCTTTAAAGCTGCAGCTGTATTAAGGATGTAAACTAGTAGGTTAGTTTTACACAGGTCCAAAATATACGCTATATTTTTAAACGTTAAAGAAACCTAACCAAACACACTAAGTGATACAGGCAGGATGCTCAGTTACAACTGCCTGCTGCCTTCACCCAATAGGAGAGCACCTAAGATGACATTTCTTCCTTTTATGCAATAAACAGCAACAAAATACCTTCTATCCCAGGAGGATGTGCTGGTCCCAGTCCCACTAGATGGCACTAACTTACCCTACGTAGCCTTCCTTCAACATTTAATTGGAGAGAGCTAAAAATCTTAAGTTGAATCATACAAATTGTATCACAGCTTTCCCAATATATTCCCTTTAAGACAAAGACCTACCAATGCCAGTGCGGAGCATGACGGACGGAGACTTGGGGGGGTAGGGAGGGAATTTGAAGCACCAACCTGGGAGGGAATGTAGTATCTGAGATTAATATTGCAACCAAGATTTGCTGCAACATAGTAGAGTCATGCTAATTCATATCAATGGTTGGTTGATCTATTGCAAATTAGCAAGTATATCAATATATATTGTTTGAAATAAGTGTAATGCACTTTAACAGTTTACTGACTATTACAAAGTAAAACATTATACCGCATCACAACAGGTAAAAAATACAATTCAGGAACAGAAGAGCTTTGCTCAAAGTGAAGCCTCCAAGAAATGAGGCTTTTTTTACTCGGATATGCTTTAGAAACAAAAATGAGTTTTCAGTATTCACCCTACAGAGAAAGGGCATGTACTTTCTGCTGCAAACACATTGAAAACATAATTAAGACTTGCTTTCCGGTATCTTTTAAAGGTTATTCCTTTAAAAGGAATAGCTCCTAACATTCTTTGTGAACATGGAGTATGTTGGCACTGTTTTAAAGTAATGATAGTGTCTGTGCTTCTAAGTCTTAGCTATTCTAGAAAGTTGTTTGGCTTTATCTCTACTGGTACAGCTGAAGATGTTGAAGTGACACAAATGGTGGGAAGAGGTAAGAAACAGACAAAAAAAAGTACATAAAAAGTTGTAATGTTGTATAAAACAAGTCTTCCAAGACTGTAAATACGTTATGTAGCGTGTAGTTTTATGACAGTAAAAGCCTTAAGATTAAAAAAAAAGTCTTAAGAGCGGGGGAAAAAGATCAAAAAAACCCCCACATGCTTACTTCAGCAACGGAAATTGTTACCCCTTAACAACTTCTAGTGTTAATCTCCCTTACTACACACCACTGGACAGCTGAATATTTTACTTACTCGCACTCCCTTCCAAGACTTGACCTTGTCTGAGTCCTGACTGAAGTATGGATCAGAAAGAAAAGTATGAATTCAAACAAAACCCCTTGTCAAGTTCTGACTGGCTTTGAATTTTCCTAAGAAATACAGCATCTAAAAAGTTTCTTCCCTAAGAGGTTTCTGAAAATTATCTAGCAATGACATGTTGTTTTATCATCTACCTTGATGTTGTCCAAAACTCAGTATCTTCCTCAAAAGTAAACTCCTTGTCACCTACCTAGTTTAAGATGAGTTCTGCCACTGTTTTACTGCTCAGAGAGACTATCAATTAACACTACCAACGACATCTGGACATCTAGCTTAATGCTAGCACATCAAGAAACCACACAATGTTATTATTTTAGTGCCTTACTCAAGAAAGGCAGCTACTGAACAGTTATGAAGTTGTACGTGAGGACAAAGATGGGATTTTACTAGCAGGTTGTGGATCACAGATACAGGAGAGCTTACCTTCAAATACTTTTTGCGTGTGTGTTCTACATGACCAAGTACACAATTTTAGCATGTTGCACCCACAAAGAACTGAGCAAAATCCTGAATATATTAAGTCTGGTTACATGTTGTATCAAACACGGTACACTTGAAACTATCTAACAAGAGGCCAAATCCAGCTCTCAAATGCACACTTGGGAGAAAGGAAAAGACAGATGAGATTCTCACTTCCAAAGACAAAGTTGTCATGGGGTTTTTTGGGGTGTACAAGCTGACTTAAGCAACTCTTAAGAACTTAATTAGAACCCAGATCTTCTGTATAGCAAAACATCTGCTCATAAGAGATCCCATTTTCATTCCTCTTAAAACATACTTCAAGCAAATTAGCGGTCAAAACACAACGACTGATATAAAACATTCTGCTAGCAAAGCAAAATTATTAACGTAGAAATTAAAAAAAGGGCAGCGTGGGATGGATAAGCAGCCATGCCTGTTACCAAAGGTACCTGGACTCACCTTAGCAACCCCGACTCCGGTGAACCTGGCCTCCAGGAGTTCCTGCCTTCGTGGGTCCAGGCTATGCAATTCTTCCATCATTTCTGCTGCTATGGGAGAACAACACTCAGATTATGCAATGCAAGGAAAGGAAAGAGATTTAATATTCCGTGCCACCGATGAGACTCAAAAGTGTCTGTTCTGCAGTATAACCATGTAGAAAGCATTTTCTTGCAAGAGAAATGCAAGATTACCATGGAATAACAACATAACTTTGCTGCCATAGTAGTGTATTTAAACCATAACCCTGCTGGAGAGTTTCCTCTTCTATCTGTTGTACCAGCCATTTCAAGATCTCTAAATCCAAGAAACCAATTATGTCACATTCCCCACTGGATGCTTTTTTAAAAGGAAAACATGGGACTAGAGTGTTATGACTAAAAGCTTCAGAGCTTTTCATCTGTGCTGCATGACTAGGAGAGAAAAAAAAAAAAAAAAAAAAAAGCAACATTCTTTACCCCATAATTTATTTTTGGCCAATTCTGGAAATACTACATCTCCCTGAACTCCAGATTTCACTGACAACAGCTTTGGTTCTTCTAAGCATAGAAAGGGATTATAAGAAGGAAATAATGCTCGTTTAAATCTTTTACTTTATAGAGTAAAGCATCAGATAACACTAGTGTTAACAGCTGCTCCTATATACTGGATGTACCTGGGGTATCTCTTGGCAATCCAACACAACATGTTATTATTTGAGGGTTAAAAAAAATAAAAATAAGGCATAATTGTGTAAACAGGTTAAAAATCAGGAAATATACAATTTGAACACTGAACTGCGAAAAAAATGGGACAAATTTCAATGTTCATTATAACTGTGAATTACATCTTCTCAACTGCACCAATCAAGTTCATTTCCAGAAATGTCTGTTCCAGTTTCATTTTCTGGACTAAGGTAAGGAAAAAGGTGGAAAAAAAAGAGAAGAAAAAAAAAAAGAGCCAGAAGATAAAGATTTGCTGTATAAAGAGCATATGTGATGAGGAAAGTTCTTGAAGGGCAGCAAGTGCCCTCTAGAATAGGCAGTATACAATTGTTCCTTTTATTAACTGTCCATTTTGTCCCTGCCGTTTCCTCCAAACGCTGCAGATCCAAGTTACAGGGGGGCAAAGTGAATCCATCCGGGGGCATTTACAACTGCTTTTCCCAAATCAGTAACAAACCTCAAAAACTAATAGCAGACTAAATGTTACTAGAAGAACCTTGTTTCTACTATGGGCTTTAAAACCCCAACAAAGCTATCAGCTTAGTTTTCAAAACAGGAAATCTGTGCACCGAGGAAAATGACAGACAAGCCCTGAACGCAGAGATGTTCAAGTGCTCCCAGGTCTCTCCCCCATTACAGGGGCACAGGGCGACCATCCGGGATGTAATCGCATCCCCACGCCGGGGTGCTGGGTTGGGGAAGGGGCTGCCACATGTTCCCCGGTCTTTCCCCCCTACCCCAGTGCGGGGCCGGGCTCCCTGCGGGGTCGTGGGGCTGCCCTGGACCCCGCTCCATCCCTCCGGGGCAGGGGATGCCATTCCCTCCCTACCCTCCCCGATTCCTTTGCGGGGTGATTTCCAGCACCTCTTTCCCCACATGGGAAACAAGAAACACGCGTTGGAAAAAATCAGCCGGTGAGTGA
>NW_010305296.1:0-6230 GCF_000700745.2 Antrostomus carolinensis | reverse complement strand
GGCTGCGGCTGCCACCTGTCTGCAGAGGCAGCCCGGGCGTGGGGGGCTGCACCCATGGTGTTGCTGATCTCCCTCAGTAGGAGCCCTGGCTTAGAAGTGTTTACTGCTGCCAAGGCCTGGGCCGTTGGGCTGTTGTTAATCTCACTGAGCAAAACCGTTTGCCACCACTCAGAAGGTGTGTGGAGAGGCAGTCCTTGTAACTCACCAAAGTCCCTTTCATCTGTCCCACCCAAAAACCACGATGGAGGCTCTGACAACGCGCTGCAAAATTATCTTCAAAGTACTTTTTTCTGCTAGCTCAAAATCTGAAATATTTTCCCCTTCTGCATGTAACAAGTTACCCAGCTATCAGCGGAACGTCAACACCAAAGGTGCCTTCAGAAATCCAGCCCTTCACAGGGGATAGATTGTTCACAATCACTAGAAAGGGTGCACTTTATCGCTATTGACTGACGTAAATTAGCAGCTTTGATGGAGTTAGTAATGCTCCAACACTGGTGAAACCAATCTTGGAGACCTTGGAGAAAGAATGCTTCTGCATGGATTTCAGGTTGTACTTCTAATGAAAAGGTTAATGATACCACTACAGTCGAGACAATTGTATGGATACACTGGGAACCGAGTTAGGTTCTGAAGAGAATGGACCAATGGGTATACTTGGCAGTAAAGCATTTTCAAATAAATCGAATTTTTGGGAGCTTCTCACAGAGATAAAATTGTGGATTTTGCCAGCCATGTGGACTTCTATAAAAACAAGTAGCGCTCATTGAAATACAGCAAGTTGTCTGCAAAGAGATAAATGATTGCTGCAAAAAGAGTTGTTTTCAATTAAGAAAAAATTGAACTAACTCAGAAATTACAGGGGCTTTCCTTCAATTATCTTAAAAAGGGCCTGCAAAGAAGAGTTTTGCTTCAGGACCCTTGCCAGAAGGAGCTCTGCAAGAGACTGGAATATCAGTGAGGAATGGCACACTACAGTGCAACGGCGGCGCATCTGTTGTGAATGGCAGCTGCTGCACAGCAACGAGCATGGCACATCCTCTCACTATTTACAGACAGCTGTTTTGAATGTTATCTGTTCTCTGTGGACACCAGTTAAATGTATTGCCAGCTTTTCTTAGTGGAGTCATCATATGTGTTTCAGATACTCATTTTAAAGTAGTATAGTTAGACAAGTGTATTAAAACATCCCAGAGTTCTTAAAGTGTTGACTAAACACTGAGGATGACCATATAAAGAATCATAAAGACAGGGAGTTACTATGCCAATGAATTAAGAGCAACATGTCATCTGTAATACCAAAATGTAAACATCTAAGTCCCTGTTGTAGCATGTAAAATATTTCCTTCAAATGTAAAATGGATGAGTTAATTCCATTCATAATTGAAAGACATCGAAAATTGCAGGGTTTCCTTTGTTTTAAATTGTGATGCTTCTTCTAAGGAAATGGAAGAAGAGAACTGTTAGAGTAACTAGTATAGATGCAGGTATAGAGATCCTCACTACAGTAGAGGAAGCAGAAAAATATTTGGAAAGTAAGTTTCAGCTGACCCCTTTGATAAGACTGAGTTGCATGGCATATCTGATGTGGAAGCAGAAATTGTACAGCAATAGGAAGTTGTTATCTCCCTATCTCAAATGCTAACACAGTCAACTGTGAGATAGATCTACTCTTGTTATGACAGCTGTTGGAAACTGCTGTCAGTATAACTGTGCAATGTCTTTTGATAGTCTTAACTATTACAAACGTTAAAATATGTTTATGATGTTATCTAAGACACACTGTTTGAAAATGGCTCTATTTATAATCAGAAATTGCTCAAGCTATTTTAATAAATCAATGATATGCTTGTGAGTTTCCTAGTCAGATTTGCTTGAAAAAGTATTGTGACCTTTTTCTTCCTGAAGACTTAAGCCTGAGGATTAATTGATGTTTATACAGCACTTTGTAATAGCAAAGTTGCAAGTGCCAAGAATTATTATTATTTAATCTTTAAAAGTCAGATCAATGAAAGACTTAACTGTCAGAGAACTGCTATTTAAAATAACAAAAATGCTGAAAATCCTCTCCCCTCCACACTAAGGTATGTCCAACTGTGCTTTCATTTCAGTCTCACTTACATACAGACAAAGAAAGATATTTTTCAGCGTAAATGGGTTAATGCCCAACTGTGTTTAAATATGTAGGAAGATTACCTAAAATCCTAGGGACTTTCTAGAAAATGGAAAAAAAAATGTTTCTGAAATGCATCTCTAGGGCCTAAATATTGAAAATATTTAGATATGTAAGTCCTACTCATCAGTGTAATCTATCTGATTAACCAGTGTTACTTCTGTGCACAACTTTACCCATTTGTGTAATGAGTCAGATCCTTACAGTGATAGTTTAATTGTATTAGACTCACATAGCTGTTTTGACTCCTGAGGAAAAAAATAATCCTTACATTCTTTTTGTAATTTGCTTCTCTTAATTTACAGCAAACTGAGGTATGGTTTAGAAACTATCAGAAAATAAATGTACATGTTGGAAAACTAGCAACAACCAAGAGAAGACTAGAAAGCTCATCGGTGAAGTATAGAATTAAGAATAAAACCATCTTTTCAAGGTTACAGAAACATGTTTTAGTACCTCATTGTCATTTAAGGAAAAGTACTAAATTTTGCTTTGGCTATGCCTTAAACAATATTCTTCCTTGACAGCTATGCGCACATTATTCATGCAGTGTTAATTACTTTCCTTACAATGTAATTGACTTGTTAAGCCAGAATATGAATTAATTGGTGGTATAGAAAAGTAAATGATACCAAGTCAGGCCTAGTTAATCTGTGTCTGGCATATTATCTCTTGATATTCAGTACATTTAAAATGTATATATACAAATGTAATTTTAATTAGAAGAAACAAAGTTTGCAGACTGACTGATGGAAGCTGACTACATTTATCTGGAAGTGTTGATAACTTAATCTTATTCAGATGCAAGTAGAGTGTTAAAATTTGGGTTTGCATGTTTCTATGGTGCATACTGAAATATGAACATTTTGAGGGTCCTATGGATGGATAAACCTCTTAAAGAATAGTTTTCAAACAATGCTTAACCGCTATCAGTTATGCTGAATTTTAGTTGCAATTTGTTAATAAACAGATGTACTTAAGATTTATATACAGTTAAATTTTGATTTAAGAATATACATCTGAAGTCAGTATTTCAGAAAAACTTACTATCCACCATTAAGACTAGATTTTCAAAGAGCTCAGTGTCTGGAATGTTGAACTTCTTTGCAAGTCTGGCCCCAATTATGGGTTCTAAGTTCTTCTGAAAATCTAAATTATATTTAAATACCTACAGAAGAAGTTTGAGTCTTATTTTAACAGACTGGCCCCAGCTGCAGACATAGAACAGTCATGGATTTGTCCCAAACTCATCCCCAAATCTGGCCAAACAGAATACAAAACACTGTGAATGGAAATTGCTTCACTGAAGTAGGGGCAAATCTTCCATGAAATTCAGCAAAACCAGGTATTTGCTCCAAATAGGCTTAGTATTTCTTTAATATATTTACTGAAATGCCTTAAAGGAAACTTCTATTATCAGGTTAAAATGTTTCTTTTATTACCAAGATTACTTTTCATATGGCATAGTTGAAATATCATCTCTTCAATCTTGCAATAAAACCATTTCTCTTTTGTATATAAGGATGTTATATTTATAAATTTAGTTCTAATAACTTGTGGAAGAGGAGACTTTTTTAATCTCAAGTATGGAACTATTAGGATTAAAAGTGATTCTTGAAGAAGTCACAGTTCAATAAATGCACTGAGAGCAAATAAAGTAGACACAGTGTGTAGGAAATATGGTTGGTCTTAGAAAATAAATACTACCCTAAGTCTTGATATACTTGTATTCAAATATGTCTTTCCAAAACTATACTGAGTAGGAATGAACAGTACACACCAAAATCTTTTCTAGCCCCAAAATATTGAAAAAAAAATTGATTTTGCTTCAGTTTTCAATTGTCTGTATATTCTAGATAGTCTATTCTCAATATAATTCTGCATAAGAGGTGCAAATAAATAGCTGCATAAATTACATATAATCTTTCAAACTTTGTACACACAAGTATGTAGTATAGTACTACTGTTTATGTGAACTTTATAATTTCTTAAAATCTTGCAACACAAAACTGCAAAAAAATACAAAATCCGGTACCTGTTATCTGATGTTTTCCAGTGCCCAGGCTTTCTGCAGCTTAATTTCACGCTGACAGAGCTTCTGTATTAAATGCTTTTACCTCCCTAAAAAAAAAAAAAAAAAAAAAAAAAAAAAAAAAAAAAAAAAAAAAGAAGTATGTCAGCACAAGCCCAGACGAAACTCCAAATCCGGGAAAATAAAATTAACCATGCAGATCAAAGGCAGACGAGCACTGAGACCAAATGCCTGTAATCTGATCAGTGATCAGTTGCCATACATCAAAGGCGGTGCTTTGGAGAGGGGAAAAAAGCTCCTTTTCCAGCAGGTAGTTGCACTCTTCAGTTCTGCCTTTCAGTACTCTACTTCTTTTGTTAAAAATCGATCACTAGGGTTTTTCCCCCTTTCCTTACTTGTGCTGGGAGAATGCACACGATTCTGAAATGCTTAGAGTTGAGTGGCTGGATCTGTAGCTTTTGAGTTCCCAAGCTGTGTTGTGGATTGTGTGTTGGAAGCTTTCCCCAGTGCCAGCGGGTTCCGCTTTATCCCTTTCATCTCCCTGAGCTGCAGATCCCATGACATCATTCAATGCTGTGGGACTGGTTAGAGAGCTATAATACAGCCTGTGGGGGAATACAGCTCAAGAGCAACAAGAGTTTGCATGATTTCTAATCAGGTTAGTCCATTGTAACAAACCCAAGGCTCACTTCAAAGTTTTGTTACATTAAAGCTTCCTCCCAAGAAGGGGGAATAGTGTAGCTCTAAGGTTTTCTTAAAAAGATGCTTTATAATTTTTTCTGCAACGGGAAGTTACAATTTTCCATAAAGTTCTGGATGTCAGACCTGCAGGTCTGCTTGCTACGCAGCTGTTAATACGTAACAGAAAACTACTTTTGTTTGTCTCTTCATTGAGGTTTGGAGAGGAGGAAATGATGTATTTTGTGCAGTGGAATTGGTTTTTTGCACTGGCAAAATCAAGCACAACAGAGCATGCCCTTAGTCCCCGATTCATGTCCTTCCTGCTACTTACTGTGTGGCCTTTTGCAAATCATTTTATTTGAGCCTGATTCATCTGTGGCTCATGGTTCCTTTATGTAAACGAGCTGTAAAGCTGCCGTAAGTAACTCTCACAGCAGTTAGAGAGAGCTACTTACTCTCTCTAAGTAAGTAAGTAACTTTTTACTCCCAGAAGCTTTTCCGTGTAAAGGCATTTTTTAGCTGGGGTAGATTCAGAGTGGTCACCATTGCGCTGTCGGCAGAGAGAGGCTTTTGAGGACATAAAAGTGTATTAACAGACATTCTCCATGCTGCTGCAGTTCATAGACCCAAGAATTGTTGGGGTATCCTGTGCAGCCCTGGAAAGCAGGGGAATTCTCAAGGCTGCTGTGACTTGCGCTGTTTCAGTACAGAGGAAATGCAGAAGAAATAATATACAAATAAATTTCATTTTCTCAGATCTGAGGCAAGGTTAGCTTAATTCAGCCCTCTGTACTTCAGCTGTTAAAACACACAGATACAGAGTCACAGAATCATAGAATTGTTTTGCTTAGAAAAGACCTTTAAGATCATCAAGTCCAACTGTAAACCCGACACAATATCAGGCAGGATGGCTTTTAGGATAATCAGCTGTATTGAAGAATACCGCTGAAGTTCTTATAAATATATACCCTACACCTAGGGTAAACCCCATGCGCAGATTGTCCAAGGCCAGGCTGGATGAGGCTTTGAGCAACCTGGTCTAGTGGAAGGTGTCCCTGCTGATGGCAGGGGGGTTAGAACTAGATGATCTTTAAGGTCCCTTCCAACCCAAACCATTCTATGGTTCTATGATTAAATTGATACAAGCACGTCAGCTGGGAGCCATTGGTAGACTCCTGCAAATCTTTGCACACTGAGTAACTGAGAATTCATTGAAAAGGCAAAAGTAAAGATGAAATACGCTACTTGTGGCTGCCTCGAGCATTGAAACCAAAAGAAAACAATCTCGAGCGCGAGAGGGGTAACGTAAGGGTCTGGTTGAGAGGCCTCCTCCTATGCCCCGTT
>NW_010305295.1:1667-6115 GCF_000700745.2 Antrostomus carolinensis | reverse complement strand
AGGCTTGGTGGCATCTCTTAAGGACTTTGCACACCATAATCCTATTTATAGCCCCTGGTCCAGTGGTTGCCCTTCTTGCAGGGGCAGATGACTGGTGACTCCTGCTTGACTGCACCATTATTCAGTATCAAGTACCACTGTGAATCCCAGCACCTCCTGACAATCAGCAAGGCCAGAACCTGCCCCTTCACAGGTTTCATGCAAGTTTCTGTTCAGTTAGCCCAAAGAGACTACAAGGACCCTTCAGACTTGCTATAAACACCACAAAGGAAAACATTTTAAACACCCTAAAGTTGCTTCCTGTTGTTCTAACTTCTGGAAATGTCCTTGTTGAAGAAAGACCTTTTCCACAGGCCAAGTTTCTGTGCAGGCAGCTGGGAATGCAGTAAGGTCACAGCCTCAGTTCACAGGCTCCCAAAGACAACAACCCCAGCAAGAACCAGCCAAGCTGTGGAGCCAGAGAAAGTCAGGCAGAACAAAGGCCTCACTGCAGGCAGCATGATGTCAGAGTGGGCTGAGCTGAGGAGAGGTTGGGTGGGTTTTTTTAATACTATCTTGTTGTCAAAGAGGGTGGATGCTGCTGTTCAGCTATGTCAGAATCACCCAACTGGAAGTATCTATTCCCTGTGTCACATCACCCACTGCGTAACACAAGGGTGATGTGAAATCCTGTGACTGAGCAGATTCCTTGCTGGTAGCAATTACTCCATGGCTGTACTTAAAATTCTCTAATTAAGTCTTCCTTGTCATCTGACCTGTCTAAAACAGGAGTTGTCTGCAAATTTAGAAGACAGATTTTGGTTTCAACCTTTCCAGGAGGCCCAGAGTTTTTCTTGGCAGGTCCGTAATCTGAGTTTAGGCCTGCCCCCGCTTCTCATACTTGCAAAGCTTCCTGCCAAGCAGACATGCTGTATCACAATGTGTTCTCTCTGTATCAAACCACCTTGAGATCCCAATGAGAGACTGTGCTATCTCACTGTATTCCGGGTACTACTCCACTGTGACATCTCCACAGGTTCTGTCATTTTGAGGGGTGGGGGAGTGCCTTTAAATGTCCTGTCAGCCCAGGATGTATTTAGTGCCTGGTTGGACAGGGAACTGCTTGAGAGAGTCCAGCACAGAGCCACCAAGATGATGAAGGGAGTGGAGCATCTCCCTGATGAGGAAAGGCTGAGGGAGCTGGGTCTCTTTAGCCTGGAGAAGAGGAGACTGAGGGGAGACCTCATTCATGTTTATCAATATGTAAAGGGCGAATGTCATGAGGATGGAGCCAGGCTCTTCTCAGTGATGCCCAATGGTAGGACAAGGGGCAATGGGTGTGAGCTGGAACACAGGAGGTTCTGCTTAAACTTGAGAAGAAACTTCTTTACAGTGAGGGTGACAGAGCCCTGGGACAGGCTGCTTTGGAGTCTCCTTCTCTGGAAACATGCAAACCCCGCCTGGACACCTTTCTATGTGATCTCATCTAAGTTCCTGCTCCGGCAGGGGGATTGGACTGGATGATCTTTTGAGGTCCCTTCCAATCCCCAACATTCTGTGATTCTGTGATTCACGTCCGCTGCTGCAACAAGGTCATGGCTAAGTGACAATCCTGACCTGAACCCCCCAACACCAATGTAACTTTTGTGCCCAACAGAAAATACTCACAAATTAAATTCTCTATTCTATCAGCAGGAGCTGGTGTAAGTCACTGAAGCTATTGGCATGAGAGTAAAATCTGTTAATTATTAACTTGAATGTTTTAGACATCTGCTCAGCTTTAGGGGATACAGTATAAATAAAATCTCATCTCTTCAAGTGGACAGCTGATCCCAAGAACATCTCCAGGGATCTGCCCTGCCTTTTTGTTTTGTTCTTCAGTCCAACACACATTCCACCAGCTCTTCATCCATTAAAGGCCCAGGTCAGCCAGATCTGGCAATGTGACAGGCATCTTTGAACCCTACTCAGAAGAAACCCTTATCTTTGTATTACTGTCCCAATGGCTGTATCCTACGTGCACCTGGCAGATAGTTTCTAAATAGGACTTCGACCACTGTCTGTTTTGCGCTGCAGAATTTGGACTGTCTGGTCCAAAGAGCAAATTCATCTCTAGTGTATTAATTTCACCCCAGTCACCCACAGGGACGAACGTAACCCATTGCTGATTACACACTCAGTGTCAAACGGACTCCTGTATCACTGCTGAGGGTGCTGGAGATACACGGGGTGTAACGGGTGGCACCGCACACGGTCCTTACCAAAGGCTTTGGCGACATCTCCTGGGCAGCTGCACCCGCCATCCTGCACGAAGAGAAGGGGACAGTGAGTGGCAGTGAGCTCAGACAGGGATCCAGTGAACACTGGCACCCCACAACCTCCTCAGTAATGGCCCCTGCTCAGGAACAGCGTGCCCAGAGCTGACTGTGCACCAGCGGTTACACATCACCTTGGCTGAGTCTGTAGGGAATCCATAATTTAGATTGCTTTTCTTCTTTAGGCTCATTTACCGCACAGTCTACTGATGACACCACTGGTAACAGCAGCAATGTAAATTCCTGACTACCAATTTCCTAAATCCCAGAAACTGGGAAAAAAACCTGGAAAATAAATAAAAACTCCTCTGAATCATTCCTTGCCATTTTAATAAAAGGCCATCTGATGCTGAGGTACCACAAACCCCTACCTTAAACCACCAAAGACATTTAAAATAACTTTCTCAGCAGTTTACAATACATTAAAAGGTCACAGTGGGAAGGGTGAGGAAATGTACCATCAGCTATGTTGGATGTTGATCTGATAATCTCTAAGCAAACTGGGTAATCTAATCTTTGGTAAGTGAAAACAAATCTCTCCTCACACTTCTCACTGTTTGCTATGGGTTTAGTAAAGGAACAACAGCACTTTGAGATCTTTAGCATTTTAGACCTACGTGTTTCAGTTTCAGGGCAGAGCAAAAGAAGTGGCTGATGAGGAGGTTTCAGTTGAGGGGAGGGAAGTTATGTATGTGTGATAAGGCAAGTAAAAAAGGAACGGCACGTAGCAAAGCTCATCGTGTGCTTTGGTTCTTCAGGTTTTGTAAAGGTCTGAGCATCAGATGAAAGATCCTTCTGCTCTA
This sequence comes from Antrostomus carolinensis, assembly GCF_000700745.2. Classification (NCBI taxonomy): domain Eukaryota; kingdom Metazoa; phylum Chordata; class Aves; order Caprimulgiformes; family Caprimulgidae; genus Antrostomus; species Antrostomus carolinensis. The sequence continues at coordinate 3,018 of NW_010305295.1, read as the reverse complement.
CACAGTCATTGCACCAAGAGGGCTCCCCGTTCCTTTGATGATCAGGGTCTGTTGCAGACTGCCAACAGCTTTCCTGCTTTTGAAGCTGCTCCCCAGACTGCATGGTGACTTTATTTTGTTTCACCTCCCTGTTGACAGAAATGCATGCCTGTGTGTGACCTGTGGCTGAGCCCAGCTGGACACCCCCACCAGCAGCCATTTTAGAGCTGGGTTTTGGGTAGCTGGCAGCGGGGCTGAGTGTTAGAACCATTCTGTGTGCAGAAAAGGATTCAGACACAAACTGAGCAGGTGGATCTGAAAGTGAGTGGCTTTTCAAAGGGCATCCCACTGCAAACAGAGCCTGGTAGAACTTTAAAGGCTTTTATTCCATTTGCTGATAACCTCTAGCACATTATGCCTTTTGTTGAGCTAGACTGACTCTTGCTGTCAGCTCCAGAAAGGAGTGCTGGGCTGACAGCTGATTCTCTCTCTCTCTCTCCCCTGTTAAGGATTCTGCTTGTGCAATTCTTTCCCTCTGACAAGTCTGTCAGAGCCTGGAGGAGGGTGTGAGTGTGTGTGCATGTGTTAGGCGAAGAAGAGCTGAGGTAGAAAGAGAGGTCTAATAATCTTCAAAGAGTAGCATTAGGAATTTGCCCAGCTCTTCGTGTCTGACTGAGACAGGCTGCCTATGAATGCTAGCTGGTAGATGGATCTGAGTCTGTTCTTGTTGGGTGGCTCAGTGTCTGGCTTGTATAATTAACCCAGTAGTGGCAGTGATGGAGGCTTTATGCTTTCAGAAGTACCATGAGGATGGAGGCCTTACTGTGTAATCGTTAATCATCAACTTCAAAAAATACCTCTTTGAATGTCATCAAATTACAGAATGCTGAGTAGATTTAAGATACTTTCCCAAAAGCTCATGAGTTACCATTTAAGATAAAGGAACCAATGATGATGATTCGCAGCACTTCTTTATCTGTAGATGTCTGTTCTTCTTTCACATAAGCAGGTAAATTTAATGATTTTTAGGAAGGGAAACAAAAAGGGGACATGCTAAGCAGTAATTCCAGAAGATGCTATGTAAGAAAGCTATATGCATTAAATCACTTCATGCCATGAGAAAAAGCAAGCACTCTGTTTAGAAAATAAGACTGTGCTGCTGCTGCACTCAGTCTGGGAAGCTTCCCCTCGCAGTTCAGCTAGTCACAAGAGGGGTCTGGGTCTGGACTCAAAATGTAGAGTCCAGACCGTTGTAGAACTTGTAGAACTGCTGGGCTACAGTCAGGGAGCTTGTTGCAGGCTCAGAATCTACCTCAGAGGCCCTAGGGAAATATATCTGTACAAAACTCCCTGTGAATTCAGGAGAACTGGC
>NW_010305295.1:0-1639 GCF_000700745.2 Antrostomus carolinensis | reverse complement strand
GGCCATGGGGTCTGTAGAGGGAGTGATTCTGAGACAACTGGGTGCTAAGCCGAAGGAGAGAGGAAAACCGTGTTCCAGTCAACACAATTATTTTAACATGGCTAAAATAACGTTATTTTCCCCAGTCTTGTTCTCAAAACAGATAAACCATTTGACAACAACAGAATTTAGCCTGTGGAAAATAAATAGAGTATGGAAAACCAGTATGAACTGGTTTAATATTTAATATAAAATGCAAATTATAATAAGTTTATAATTACGATTTATATGACTCAAGCAACCTTTATAATAAACTGTATAACCAGCCCTTCCTACAGTATTGGCAAACAGATAGGTATTTATTATGCAGAAGATATATAAAGTATGTGGCATATACAGCAGTAGAAACAATACATATGGTGCTTTATTCTGAAGTACATATTATGCTGGGCATATTTCTGTGTGGAAAGTGTTCTGTGTGGAGGAAGAGATGGTACAGCAGGTGAAGAACCTCTTAGTCATCCTTTTCACTGCATGTTGGTAGCCCATCACCCAGACAGAGTAAAGGGGAAATAGGGATCTCTATCAAATGATAGTGCTTTTTGATATCATTTGGGAGATAAAATGGGAGAGGACACGTGCAAGGCTGCTTTCCATTCCCCACCTTGCTGGCTTACTAGAATACGTAACTGAGGCTCTATCCTGCAGTGTATTTTTCTTTCTCTGACCTACAAGAAACAGAAACTTTATCTCAAGCAGGGTGTTTCTGAAGGAGCTCTCTGGCTAAAGGGCCTCTCAGCTGTAACTCACTGCTGCACCTTCTCAAGGCCAATGGATTAGCAAGAATGAAAAACGAGACCCTTGGCTCCCAGACAAACAGCACAGGACAGAAACAGCGCCTGTACCTTAGACAGGGTTTCCTCTCTTCTTTCAGTGAGTCATGAAAGATTCATTTCTGAGCTGAGCTTTGAGTTTTAAAGATAATTTAGCATGAGGAAAATAACTAGTGCTATTTCACCTCCCCCTTCTCCGTGTAAGTGACTCTAGAGATGCCAGGCGTTCACTTGGACTATCACGTTTGCCTAAAAATTGTCACCTTCTTTGTCAACGTATCAGCTGCAAAAATCATCCATGAGCACTTTGGTACTAAAAACGTGTTTAAAATCACAGTCTGTGCTGCCATCCTAGCAGAGTCACTGGAGAATGGGCTTCAAGCATGCAGTGCCAGTACTGTCCTCAACACCATCACTGTCTCATTCCGTGAGTGGGGCTTCTTTCCCTTCATAACCTAAGTTACCAACATAACAAGATAGAGCAGGTACTGCTCAAGACAGAAGCAGATGCAAGAAAGCACCCCAAGGGACTAACCCATGTCACATCATCAGCTATACTCTACATGAAGATAGCTGGGAGGCTTTGAATCTTTTCACACCCTTCCTGACACTTATATCAATAGAACAAAAAAACTGCTGGATGTATTTTCTCCTGCTTTAACATAGATGGCTGTGGTAAGACTCTGACTGTAGAGGTCTCCTTTGGCTCAGGTAGGATGTGCCCCTTCCTGAGTCTACATAATGACAGTGGTGGGACATTTTGAGGGATGCCATGTATACATGTTGCCACTAGGCCAAACTTGCATCCTCAGCAAGTTTGCTGACGA
>NW_010305294.1:0-299 GCF_000700745.2 Antrostomus carolinensis | reverse complement strand
GCCTCTTCCTCATGCAGGCCATGGGGGTCTCCCCACCCTGAGGACTCGGGGAGGCTGCAGGGTGGGGAGGATGCAGCCCACCCCCACACTCACGTCTTGGCGCGTGGTGGCATATTTCAAGATGCCGTTTTCCAACACAAAGTACCTCTGGGGACAGAGAGGGATGTTTGTTTGGGGGAGCAGAGCCTGGTCCCTGCAGCCCCCTCCCCTCCAGGGGCCAAAATCACCCCTGGGTTGGGGACAACACCCAAAACCAGGGGATGGTTCCTGGTGCCAACTCTGCCCTGTTACCTTGTGCC
>NW_010305293.1:0-643 GCF_000700745.2 Antrostomus carolinensis | reverse complement strand
CCCCCCCCACCCCGCAAAAAAAAAACCCAAACCCCAGAGAAATAGTTTTCTATTCCAATTTCTGGCTGGTCAAGAGACTCACAATCTAACCAACGCCAGAAATGACCCGTTTCCTTCCTCTGAATCGCAGAGACAACCTTGAAAGACTCAAAAATCACCACTTGAGAAGTTATCAGCAGCTGTTGGATTTGTTATTAGAACAAGCGAGATCCGGAGGCGTTAGAGGAACGGGACCTTCTCCTCCATCCTTCCCGCACCCACAACCAAAAACTCTCTTTGGCTGCAACAAAAAATATTCCAATTTTGACTCCATTAATTATTTGACACCGACAATTCGCGACAGAGTTGAACACACGCCGCCACCGCGTTTTATCCATCACCTGAAAATTAATTTACTAGTCTCTAGCCAAAGCACAGGACACCAACCTGAACATTTATCCAGGAGCAAAGACATTTTGTGCAGCCGTGCCAGCAGCGTGATGAACACCTGGAAAAGTTGGGTGAAGGAACATGGAGAGCACATTTCTACTCTGACTTCAACTCAAATGGGACTTGGCGGAGAAGAAAATCCCGTGATCCGCTTCGGGGTCAGCGTGACCCAACGCGAGGGAGCCGGGGGTGGGACGCGGCTCCACGCGCGAGG
>NW_010305292.1:1323-4317 GCF_000700745.2 Antrostomus carolinensis | reverse complement strand
TTTCCAATCAAGGCCATTCTGGGATTCTGTGTGAAATCAGCATCAACCCAAATTTTCTTGTTTGTTTGTTCGTTTTCTCTCTCAGTTTTCTTACCTCCCGGTGTCGCAGCTGTAAATTCTGCCCTTCATAGTAGATGTTGTACGTCTTCAAGTGTAAGAGCAGCTCATTTCTGGGAAGAAAAAAGAAAAAAATGGAAAAGATGCTGAGAAGTGCTGGGAGGAGCAAGGGGGACATTGCAGGCACCCCTTGGTACCCAGTGTGGTTCCCTTTGAGCCAGCCAGGGGGAAGTTTTGGGGAACTGGGAGAAAGCTGGAATTGCTTCCCAGGGCCAGGCTGGGCAATAAAGCTGCTACGCTGCCAGAGGACCCAAACTAGCTTAATTTGGGGCAATCTGGGTCTTTTGCTGCCTCTAGACTCTCTTCCTGAGGGTATCTGCTGCAGATTCAACCAGCGGTTGCCCTTTGCAACCATGATTAGAAGGGACGAGCTCCCTGCAACCGTGCCCGCAAAAACTGCATGAAAGAGATGTTAAAAAACCCGTCAGACCATGGGGGAGTCGGTCACAAGGCTGAAAAACAAGGAAATTTTTGGAGCATCCAAGCCCTTGTGTCATGCTGGAGTCACAAGTCACCACAAGAGAGTTTATCACGTTAGCTCCTCGCTCCAGACCCTGACTTTGAGCTCAAATTAAAAGCTTGAGCCCTGTTCCAGTTGCAAATGAATAATAAAAGTAATTTAAAAAATATATATAAACTGAAATACAATTTAAAATAATGTAAAATAAAGTAAAATAAAAATAAACTAGGCTGTCTCGGCGCAGCTGTGAATCACGGGGCAGTGGTGCCTCTGGCATTAATTCATAAAGATGTCATGAATTGAGCTGGGCTGGCGGATGGAGTTTAAGGATGCTCAGCACCATTGGATTAGTACAAAGAAACACAAATCGAAGGGGGAAAAAAATCACATATATCCTCTATCTCCTCAAAAATCTTCCTTGAAACTTAGGAATCCTTTTACTTCTTTACCAAAGCAAAAAGAGTAATTACTAATGGGGACCTTTTTCATTAAAATCTAAATTTCATGCAAGTTTATAGAACATTTGGCCACACTTCTAAGAAAAAACTTCCAAAATCCCATCACCACCAACCCCCCCCTTTTTTTTTTTTAAGGGAGTTGCCATTTCTTGCCCCAGAACAGCTTCTTCTTTCCAAATTCAACCAAATCGAGTTAAAATCCAGGGTCATTCCCCTCCTCCCAGCTCAAAAGTGAAAATCCCTGGGAATATCCCTGGGAAATATTCCAAATAACCCCCAGCTACCAGCACCGACCGTATTTCTGTGTTCCAGCCCCACTGAGCATCTTACTTGGAGATGTATTTGTCTTTTCCGCAGGGGACCAGGTACTCGCCGCCACCGTAATCCATCCTCCCGCTCTTCTTTCATGGGAGCTGAACGGCAAAGAGGGAGGAGAGAAAAGCATCGGTTTGAACCGCCCCCGTTATCGCATCCCTGAGATCACACCCGTGGATAATAGGGGGAAAAAAATAATAAAGCCTTGCTTGGATTTGGAAGAGCTCTTGGGAAAAAGCTCCAGAGGATGCAGCTGCGGGTGAAGTTTGATGCGGTTCCTCCGGGGAAACTGCTGGGGAAGGAGGGGAAATCAGATAAGGGGAGAAACGTCGTAAACTCACTGAAAATTTAATAGGGGCGGAGATACGCTTACGCTAACATTTGCATTTTGAGCATCCACGGACCTCCCCGGCGACACCAGACCTGGAGGGGGGAAGGTTCTGAGCAGCATTTGTTCTTTTTCTCCATTTATTTCACTCGGGTTTTGCTACAAAGCTTTGGAGAGCAGGTCTGGATCCGGCTTGATGCTTCCTCATGCTGCCCTGAAACCCGGCAGCTGGCACGAGGGCTGAGTGCCGCAAGCAGCGAGACGCTGGGCTTTATCTTTTTTCTTTTAAAGTTTTATCTTTTTTTTATGATGCTGATTGTATTTTTGTGCATTCCCTCTGCTATCAAAACACCCCCATCGCTCTCATGCAAACACTCAGAAACTCTCCCCAAAATCCTACTTTCCCTTCCCCAGAAAGAGAAATCGAGGTGAGAAAAGAACATTTGAGCCACAAACTGCTGTTTGCTTCCACTTCCCGCATCGCCATGTGCTTCCTCCCCATCCCCTGGGAAACAAATCTGTTTTCCTGCCCAAAAAAACTCAAACCACGACAACATCCAAGCAGATAAATGACTCAACCAAGGCCGTGTGGTAAAAACCGTGTCGGAGGAATGACCTGCCCCTTAAAACCTCAGCACAGCAGCAACCCCCGCTTCTTACCCCACACACCAGGATATATTCCAGCAAATATATTCTGTGTCGTGTTTCAAACTGGAGAAGAGGTTGCAAAACCTGAAGCTGGTGTTAAAGTGGAAAGAAACAGGCAGGAAGCCAGTCTGGCCCCCGGAACTCCAGCTCTGCCCAGAGAAAGCAGAAGAGAAACCCATCGCCGAAAAAAATCACACGTCACAACGGAAAAGCTGACAAAGCTTTGGGTTTCCTGACGAGCCGAGGAGCCGCGTGAACAACCCGGCATCAACCCTCCTCCTGCATCCATCCATCCTCCCACGGGGAGTAAACCCAATAATAATAATAAATAATAATAATCCTATTTATGCCTCAAAAATGATATTGAGAAGGGATTTTGCAGGTGGCTTGGGGATAAATGTCAGCAGGGCGGCTGGTGGCACCTGCCTTGGCGGGGAGTTGAGTTTGGGGTTCACCAGCTGTGAGATACAGAAATGGTAGAAATAAGTATCTTGCTTGTGGGTGTCTCTTGAAACCGGATGAAAAAAGCTCTGGGGCAGTCCCCGCTAAGGTCCGGCTGCGCGGAGGGACGATGCAATGACATGGCTGCTTTGGCCCGTACAAAAATGTTGCCAAAAATACTAAAGTAGATGAAAAAAACCCCCAAACCCCCATCCAGCAGCACTGCT
>NW_010305292.1:0-1298 GCF_000700745.2 Antrostomus carolinensis | reverse complement strand
GTTTCGCTCTGTGGCATCGCAGCCATACGAAGGGGTGAAGCCAAAGTCCCGGTTCCCTCGAAGGGGACGTTGGGGTGAACCCCAGCTGAAAATAAAGACTCATTTTGGGATGGAAGGGGAGCCCTGGCAGGTTCATCCCCCTGTACCGAGGAGCCTGGTTTCCTGTTTACCGCCCCGGCGCTGCCACCTTCATCTCCGTCATCACATCCCCTTCCGAGCAAGCGAGGAAAGGGGCAAATTCTTCCTTTTTTGGGTCTCGAGAGCGTTGGGCTGTGGGTGGAAGGGAGTAGCAGCCACCTGGAGATCCCCAAACAGAGATCAGCTGCCACCACCCCCCTGATTTTCTGCCATGGCTTTAGCAAAAAACGAAATCACCAAAATAAAAGGGTTGGCAACATGAAAATTGCCCAATGAGTTGCTCAACCTCGGTAGCTCAGTGTCACCTTCATTTCCCGGCACCCCCCATGCCTCAGTTTCCCCACTCCAAGATCACAATTCCCTTCACACCAGGCGTGGGCTGAGGTTTTCCTGCTGTCTTAAAAAACTGTCAGATCAAATCAATTCCCCCTGCACACGTGGCAGGAGGATTTCAGCCCTCGCTGCCTTCCAGCACGAGCCGTCAGCTGCTCCCACAGTTGTTTTCAGGCCCGACAGACCCCAGACATACTCCCCTCCCTAAAAATAACCTTCCTAAGACCCTTCCCCGCATCCCCACAGCCCCATCTGCCCTGCGGCGCAGAGGGAGCCTGGCCACGCGTGCAGGCCGTCGCATCGAGCGGGGAGGAGTGCTCCCTTTCGCAGAGCTCCTGGGGAGACACGCAGCTCAAATGCAACAAAAAAAAAATAGAAAAAATAAAAACTAATAGGAAAAAAAAACCACCCCAAATTGTGTATTTTTGACAGGAGAGGGGTGGGCTGCCCTGCTCCTGCAAAGCAAGGAGTGTTTTTTGGGGGGGTGTTTTGCTTTCTCAGTGCCCCAGGGATGTTTCGGCAGCATCCTCGCTGCCGCTTCGGTACCTCCCGGCTCGGGCAGGAGACGCGGTTTTGGCGAAGCTGAGGATTCCCCCGGCCGTGCGAGGGATTGTGGGAATATCCCGCTCCCCGGGGAGGCCGCGATGCTCCCTCCTGCACAAACCCCGCTGCTTCCCCACAGCCCAGGGCAGTTGTTTTCCACCCACCCAACGGTGCATCGATCCCAACACAATCGGCAGCAAAAAAACAGCATCTGGAGGCGACAATTCCCCCCTCGTAGGCACCGGGAGCCTCTCGAAGCCGCCTTGCTCAGCGGTGGGACCCGA
>NW_010305291.1:0-525 GCF_000700745.2 Antrostomus carolinensis | reverse complement strand
TTCCTCAAGCTCTCGAGCCAGCCGCTCCATCGCCCTTCAGCAAGCCAAACAGAAAACATTCTTGAGATTCACCATTAGAAATCTGGGCTCACTGCAGTCCCAGTTGGTCCTGCACGTCATTCATTGACCCTGAGGCCAGGTAGAACCATTAAACCATATCCATGGACTTCTCAACCTGGGGAGGCTGGGAACATCTAAAGTGAGGAAAGGTGGGAAGGGACCTCCAGGGCCACCCAAATCTAAGCCTTGCTGTCATAAGGTCTTAGTGGTCCAAATCCTCCAATAAAGTCCACCTGGACAACTCCAGCGCACCGCTAAAGACTGATCCACCATCACTCTACACTGGTGCCTGAAGCCCTCTCTTGATTTCCCAGTGTAAACCAGCTCACAAATCACTAACACCTGCTTATTCCTGCACCAACACTCACTTGGCTTATCCAGCCCTTCTCCCTGGGCACAGCCTGCAACCTGCTCAAGGTCAACCTGCTTTGGCAGGGCGGTGGAACTGGATGATCTTTAAGGTCC
>NW_010305290.1:0-1960 GCF_000700745.2 Antrostomus carolinensis | reverse complement strand
CAACCCAAACCAGTCTGGGGTTCTATGAAATCTCTCAGGCCCCTGGTGCTCAGCCTGGTGGCTTTGCCAAGGGAGGGGACAGAGGCTGGCAAAACCCCCACACGCACGAGGTGGGGGAAGCAGGGAGAGGGGCTTTGCAAGCCTGAGGTGGGACCCCCTCTGTGGGGAAAGGGGTTGGATGTTTGTCCCTTGGGATGCTCTGAGGAGGAGCTTACCTGTTTTGGGGTGAGTCTTCTCCATCTCCTGCTTTGCTCAGGAGTTCCCATCACAATTAACCACGTGCCAGCTAACGAGGGGCTCAGGAATTCATTTGGCTGCTCTCGTTGGGGCCGTGATGAGAGAACCAGCCCTGGCTGTTCCCTGACAGGAAGATAAAGGAGTGAAACAGGACCTGGCACCTGTTAGTCTATAAAGGTCCTAAGGAAGCTCCTTTATTGCCTTGTTGTTCTCTTTGGGGTTCTCCTGGTCCCCGCTGAGCGCAGCCCACCCGCAGGAGCCAGCCGGGGTGGGGGGAGTGGGTGTGTGGTGCCGGGTGGCTCCGGTGGGAGGTGAAGGGACAGGAGATGTGGTTGTTTCCGATAGGAAATGAGAGCTCAGCCTGGGAACGGAGCCACAGCACGTGGTGAGGAGCTCCTGAGGGACAAGCTCAGAGGCCACTTCCTCCTTTCACTGGCCACCAGCCTCCAGCTCTGCCAGAAAACAGCCGTTTCCTTCGTGGCCACTGTCCCCATCTGCTCACCAGGAGGGTTGGGGTCTTGTGAGGACCCCCCCAGGATTCCTGGATGTTCAGTGGGTGCAGGGTTGGATGCTGGGTGCTGGTTCCATCCCCTCTCATCTTCATCCTCCCCTCTGCTGGGTGCTGCAGAGAGCTCTGGGACTGGACAAGGGAACAAATCCCACCGTTCCCAGTGGAGCTGCTGGGCAGAGAAGGGGACAAGGGACAAACGGGATGAGGTTTGTCTTGATCTCCATCCGTGGGACTGGACATGGTCTGGTTTGGGGAGTGGGCAGGAGAGTGCAGAGCTGGTGGATGTGGCTCCAGGGCTGGTGGATGTGGCTCTCAGGCTGGTGGATGTGGCTCTCAGACTGGTGGATGTAGCTCCAGGACCAGTGAACATGGCTCCAGGACCAGTGAACATGGCTCCAGGACTGGTGGACGTGGCTCTGGGACTGATGGACGTGGTTCTGGGACCCCACTTGGGTTTTTTCCTCCCTCACAGGCTGTGAAGGTGTGAGCACCTCCTCAGGCTTCACCTGAGCTATTTCTTGGTGGAACAGGAACATTTAAGTACAAAGTTTTGGGATCTCTGAGCTTGGCCACGGGCAGTGAGGGCTTCACACAACCTTGGAAGCCACAAGTGTCACCAGCTCCCCAACACCACAGAGCCAGGAAGGGCCAGGACCCTCCAGGAAGGGCCAGGACCCTCCACAGCCCGGTTCCAGCTGAGGATTTTAGGAGCAGGTGGAACTTCTGGAAGTGTTTTTTCCTTTCCTTTGGCCCTAGAGGGAGCTGAGATGCCTGATTTGGAGGCACAACATTTCCAGAGCTTGGCAGAGACGTCCAGAGCTGGAGCCAACAGTGGGGTGTGATCTTCAACCAGGGGTGAGCAGCAGCAGCTCCAAATCCCAGGATGTCCTGGGTGAAATCAAGGCAAATGTGGCCCAGGGAAAGTGGCCACGTCTCAGCATCTCCTGGGAGAGCGGAGGGACCAGCAGCACGGCCACATCCTTGGCTCTTGAGTTTGGAGAGATGCTGGAGTGAAGCTGCCTGGTCATGTATCCCTGCAGACCTTAAATTTCTCCAGGGACTTTTCCCTGCACAGGCTGGAAACCAGGGGACTGAGCAGCAGCTGACTGGGATGATGGCCACAAGCCTGGGAGCAGGATGGTGCTGTAGAGGAGGGAGCTGAGCAAGCTGGGGCTGGGGGGTCTCAGATCTCCCTTGTCCCATTTTGGGTCC
>NW_010305289.1:478-3320 GCF_000700745.2 Antrostomus carolinensis | reverse complement strand
ACTTGTCAGTGTTGGGTTAGTGATTGGACTCAATGACCTTTAAGGGCTTTTCCAATCAAGGTGATTCTGGGATTCTGTATCTAAGAAAATTTGTTAAGTGCTTCCATGACAGACCAGACTCACTCACTGCTACCACCAGAAAGGTGCAAACGCATCTTCCAGGCAGCGAGGTGCCCACATGGTGACTATGCAAAGACATGGCTCTGTCATTCAAACTCCAAGTGGGAGAAACCTGAAGCAGAACCAAGACGAAGGAAGAGAACAGCAATCTCTATCAAGAGGTGTATGCTCAGAGAAGAAAAACAGGGCAAACTATCACCTGTGTAGTAAAGATCAGTTCTTTCCTCACACAAAAAGCATCTCCCTGAAGACAAGGGGCTTGTTGTAAAAAAGAACAGCAATAGGCATGGAAAAAAAAAATACCTTTGCAATAACTGAACTCAGCTTCTTTCTGCTAAAAAAAAAATAAAATAATAATTACTGCCATCCCATAAATGACTAAAAATGTCTAAATTTCACCTGAATGACAGTTCTGCGGTTCACATGTGCGCCGTCCCTTTACACATTAAACGCCTCACTCCACAGGGCAACCACTCAATAACTCTTACGATACCTACGAATGAACATCATCTGCAAAATGCAAGAGGCTAATGCTTCAAAGACACTGAGCTTCAACAAATAATGTTGGTTTTTTGGGGTTTTTTCCCCTTGGTTGAGTAGGGGGTTTTTATTTTATCTAATATTTTATTTTTTAATATTTAAGATGTGTTTGTCCAAGGTTGGGAAGGAGCATCAGCAGCATCACTGAAGCTGGATTAGTCACACATCTGTGAAGACACCTACCCCATGGGAAAAGGGTTACTCAAGGGGGTAGAGATACCACCCTACTACAAAACCATCAGGACAAGCCACCACGAGGCCAACCCCAGCAGGACAGACATCCTTCCAAAGTATAATTAAAGGAATTTTTACTATGCAAAACCTGATTTGTTTTATTTTTCCTGCCTACAAACAAACTAGCTGGTGAACTAAACTCCAATCCAAAAGGAAAAAGCATGGAAAACATTTAAAAACTAAAAAAAGATTAAGGAAAAGTTGTACTAAAATGGATTGCCAGCTTTCACCCGTGGAAATAATCCTGGAAGAGGAACTTTTATTTTATACAAAACTAAACTCGTATTTCATTTCAAGCCTGATCATTAAACCCTTGGTCTGAGTTCAGCCACCTCCTCAAGGATGTGAGACAGTGGCACAGAACAAGTTGGCTCTCCCCTTCCGAGCAGAGTATCCTCAGTGACCACCTGAAATCAACTGTTAATTGTTAGAAATAAATGAAGACCCTGTGCTGGTCCTGGTCACACTTCAGCGGTACAACTCTGTGCCATCCCCCAGAGAGAACCAAAGTGACACCCGACAAGTGTCCACACGTAAGGTGACAAACTCTACCAGGACATTAGTATCACCAACCCCAGAAAAAAAGGCTTAACAGGATTTTCTCCAAATGCTATCCATTTATTTATTATTGCCAGTAATGGAGAAATGCATCAGAAGTTGAATCTGAAGAAAAACGAAGCACAGAGGCACAGAAAACGGAAAGAAAATGAAAAAAATAGTAGAGTCATTCAGAAAAATCTGCGGTGTTTCTGAAGCTGGTTCCATGTAAACCAAAAAGTACTGCCCTGCTGCCAAAGGTCAGACCACAGCACCAGGACAGGGACCATGGGAAAAGCAACTCCAGCCCAGATGGCAGCTCCTTGGAAAGGGGGATGGATGTTGAGCAAAGTGGTGGGGTTCAAGAAGCACAGTCAGGCCAGTGCTGCTGGAGCTGAAGGTGGAAAAGAAAAGAAAGAAAGAAAAGAAAGAAAAGAAAGAAAAGCAAAGAAAAGCAAAGAAAAGCAAAGAAAAGCAAAGAAAAGCAAAGAAAAGCAAAGAAAAGCAAAGAAAAGCAAAGAAAAGCAAAGAAAAGCAAAGAAAAGCAAAGAAAAGCAAAGAAAAGCAAAGAAAAGCAAAGAAAAGCAAAGAAAAGCAAAGAAAAGCAAAGAAAAGCAAAGAAAAGCAAAGAAAAGCAAAGAAAAGCAAAGAAAAGCAAAGAAAAGCAAAGAAAAGCAAAGAAAAGCAAAGAAAAGCAAAGAAAAGCAAAGAAAAGCAAAGAAAAGCAAAGAAAAGCAAAGAAAAGCAAAGAAAAGCAAAGAAAAGCAAAGAAAAGCAAAGAAAAGCAAAGAAAAGCAAAGAAAAGCAAAGAAAAGCAAAGAAAAGCAAAGAAAAGCAAAGAAAAGCAAAGAAAAGCAAAGAAAAGCAAAGAAAAGCAAAGAAAAGCAAAGAAAAGCAAAGAAAAGCAAAGAAAAGCAAAGAAAAGCAAAGAAAAGCAAAGAAAAGCAAAGAAAAGCAAAGAAAAGCAAAGAAAAGCAAAGAAAAGCAAAGAAAAGCAAAGAAAAGCAAAGAAAAGCAAAGAAAAGCAAAGAAAAGCAAAGAAAAGCAAAGAAAAGCAAAGAAAAGCAAAGAAAAGCAAAGAAAAGCAAAGAAAAGCAAAGAAAAGCAAAGAAAAGCAAAGAAAAGCAAAGAAAAGCAAAGAAAAGCAAAGAAAAGCAAAGAAAAGCAAAGAAAAGCAAAGAAAAGCAAAGAAAAGCAAAGAAAAGCAAAGAAAAGCAAAGAAAAGCAAAGAAAAGCAAAGAAAAGCAAAGAAAAGCAAAGAAAAGCAAAGAAAAGCAAAGAAAAGAAAAGCAAAGAAAAGAAAAGCAAAGAAAAGAAAAGCAAAGAAAAGAAAAGCAAAGAGAAAAGAAAGCAAAGAGAAAAGAAAAAAAAGAGAAAAGAAAGAAAAGAAAAGAAAAGAAAAGAAAAGAAA
>NW_010305289.1:0-418 GCF_000700745.2 Antrostomus carolinensis | reverse complement strand
TCCCCAGGCTGAACAGCCCCAACTCTCTCAGCCTGTCCTCACAGCAGAGCTGCTCCAGCCCTCGCATCAGCCTCGTGGCCTCCTCTGCACTGGCTCCATGTCCTTCTGCTTTTGGTGGCCCCAGAACTGGAGGCAGCACTGCAGGTGGGGTCTCAGGAGAGTGGAGCAGAGGGGCAGAACCCCCTCCCTCCACCTGCTGCCCACGCTGCTCTGGGTGCAGCCCAGGACACGGTTATTGGCCTCTGTGCTGCCAGCGCACGGTGCTGTAGAAGTTTTTTATGTAGAAATGCAGATATGTTGCTTGGTCTACATAAGACCAGTTTTAGGGAGAACATCATCGCTTTTTCAAAAGCAGAGAAATAGAGTTTAGTAGAGAAATACAGCTTAGAGTAGGAAATGAAAAGCATAGGGGAAAAAA
>NW_010305288.1:0-553 GCF_000700745.2 Antrostomus carolinensis | reverse complement strand
ATTGCACTTATTAATATAGAGACAACTGCTGATAAATTCTTAAATGCCTCTTTCACCAGCTCATAGCTGGCCATTCCCTTACACTGCATTTGTTCTACACGAACCGAGCTCCTAGAGCTGTCGCCTGCCACGCAGTCTCTTGCACAGCCCAAGGGCAAGCTGCTTTCTTACATTTGCTCTTTCAATCTAATAGAATCTGACTTGCAGGATGTTGTGTTGGAGACACCATTGTAGTTTAAAACTTCGCTGCAGCTTGCAGAGTTTTATCAAAGAGTTTTACCATCATGCTTAAAACTCTATAAACAACAGCAAAACCCACATGTCCTGCCCATTTCCAGCTATGGCTGCAATACAACAGCCCAGATGCTCTGGTTCCTTTTGCTTAACAACTTTTTAACAACTACATTACCACATAACAGTGTTTTGCACAAAAATGATGAGCTCCTTCACCTCTGAGTGCTGAGGCAGTACAGGCCTCCCGATTACTGATGCTGCAAACAAACAGAGTTTTCTGGGTGCTGTACTTGACCGGACAGACGGAGAAGTCCAGCTG
>NW_010305287.1:0-1011 GCF_000700745.2 Antrostomus carolinensis | reverse complement strand
GCTGCCAGCGCACGTTGCCGGCTCGTGTTGATGTAATTCAGTGCTGAAGTTCAGGGCAGCGACTCCTTGGGGCTCTGAGCAGTGTTGAGGTTCAGCCTGTAGCCTGGAAGGATCAGGAGACCCTGCTTGTGTTCAGCAGAAGCTGCTCAGCCCCACTAGACGCTTCTGATTCCATTTCCCCCCCAGGCTGGGGGCTGAGTGCCAGGGCACCCTTGTGGAGCTGGAGCACAAGGGTGCCCTGACACTCAGGGCAGGAGTGTCAGGGCAGGAGCCAGGAGTCATGTCTTTCCAGCCTCCAAAGCTTTGGATCCATCCACACGCTTGGATTTCAGTAATGATGGCTCAAGATGATGCCACCTGCTTGAGCAGAAGTTCCTCCTAAAAATAACATCAGTGAGTTACGGAACATTAACTTGATTCACAGTAACTGAGGGGATGACACCAAGTGGCACTTTAATGTTTCAGGTGTTTTCTGATCTTCTGCTGGTGGCCAGCAGTGACGGTGCGGTAGCCAGAGCTGGCTCAGGGATTGACATGGTTGTCATTTGACTTCTAAAGCTTCACTCTACTCTTCTCTCTCCTAGATCCGGCCTCACATCGCTACCCTGCGTAAATACACCTACGGCAAACACATTCTGGCCAAGCTGGAGAAGTACTACATGAAGAACGGGGTGGACCTGGGGCCTATTTGTGGACCACCAAACGGTATCATCTGAGGCCAGGAACCAGGGAGGAGCTTACTGAACCATCCGGCACCTACAACCAGCAACCCACAATATTCCAATATACAGTTAGAAAATGTTTTGTGGTTGCTTTAAAAAAAAAAAAAAAAAAGAAAA
The DNA here is from genome assembly GCF_000700745.2 of Antrostomus carolinensis. Classification (NCBI taxonomy): domain Eukaryota; kingdom Metazoa; phylum Chordata; class Aves; order Caprimulgiformes; family Caprimulgidae; genus Antrostomus; species Antrostomus carolinensis. The sequence continues at coordinate 172 of NW_010305287.1, read as the reverse complement.
AAAAGGAAAAAAAAAAAAGAAGAAGAAAAAGCCTTTGTAAATTTCTTTAATTTTATTATGCATAACATGTACTAATTATTTTTTTTAATTAACTAATTGCCCTGCTGTTTTACTGGTGTATAGAATACTTGTACATAGGTATCAAGTGTACATGGAAGGCCACATTTTTTTT
>NW_010305286.1:2774-6782 GCF_000700745.2 Antrostomus carolinensis | reverse complement strand
CTGCCGGGCCCACAGCTCGGCCTGCGACCCACAGCCCTGCCGGTGTCACACAGAAGCTCTGGGGACAGTGGGAGGAGGGAGCCGAGCACCCTTCGAGCAGAGCCCGCTGTTCCGCTGCAGTGCTGCGGCTTTCCTCCAGGGAAAACACGGTGCCCGTTGTCACCCAGCCCGGCCCAGGCCACGGCCGGTGACAGGCCCCTCAGCCTGGGGTCTGGCTGGAGCAGAACGATCACAGGCTCAAACCTGCTTTGTACAACACCTTTGTGAAGCAACTGTTAAAAAACCTCCCAAAACAGCCAGTGCAAGGTGAAAAAAATCATTGTTTAATCGCTGGGACTTGATGAAAGTGTCAAAACAAGAGTCCAAGGGCATATGTGATCTCCTGGCAAGTGTTTTTATGTGGAAGGATTCACTGTTCCCAAAACTCGCACTCACGCACAAAGCGAACGGCACCATTGCATCCTCTGTGGCTCCCATAACGACTGACAGCCACAGGTAACAACTACGCAATTGGAGAAGTCACCCTCTATTTCCCATCAGAGGAAAATGAGAGGAAACCACTCACAAACAAACAGAGAAACAGGAGCGTGCTGCCTCCAGTATTGTAGCCAAAAGAGTGATTCTAGAAGATGCATAATAATTTGTCACTTCTCTGTTTTCCAATAGCCAGAGTGTGTTCTGCTGTAACAGTCAGTGCAGGTAGGATTCAGGATTCATTTCCCCCAACTTCAGCACCAAAGGCCATTCATGCCATTGAAATTATTCATCCATGTTGCTCCTTGGTCAGCACAGAGAGAACAGGCATCACCACAGAGCCACTCCTCCCATCTGCTGATGGGCACCTCAGAGACACTCTGGTGGCACCTAATCTCTCAGGAACCACAGAGTCACAGAATGTTAGGGATTAGAAGGGACCTCGAAAGATCATCCAGTCCAATCCCCATGCTGGAGCAGGAACCTAAATGAGATCACACAGGAAGGCGTCCAGGCGGGTTTTGAATGTCTCCAGAGAAGGAGACTCCACAACCTCCCTGGGCAGCCTGTTCCAGTGCTCTGTCACCCTCACTGTAAAGAAGTTCCTCCTGAAATTTAAGCAGAACCATCTGTGTTCCAGCTTACACCCACTGCCCCTTGTCCTATCGTTGGGCATCACTGAGAAGAGCCTGGCTCCATCCTCCTGACATTTGCTCTTAACATATTTATAAACATTAATGAGGTCTCCCCTCAGTCTCCTCTCCTCCAAGGTAAAGAGACACAGCTCCCTCAGCCTTTCCTCATAAGGGAGATGCTCCACTCCCTTAATCATCTTGGTGGCTCTGTGCTGGACAACCTGGTCCTCTAACTTTTGGGGAGATGAGAGGCTTTAGCACTCCTTTTCTGATCTACAGCAGCCTTTTCTACTGCTCCTTTCTGAGGCTGGAGCCCTAACAAATTTGGGCACCAAACATCCACCACCCTCATATCCAAGAACAATTACAGAGAAGCAAAGATTGAGAAAGCACTGGAGTATCTGCTGAAGAGGGTAGTGAGCAGTGATCACTCACAGCATCCACGGGTGCCAAACTGCACCAAACAACAAGGAGTTACAGCAGGGAGGAGTGTCATCAGTCAGTGGGGTGTGCAGGCTGCTGGCCTGACCTAATGTCCTAAATACCTTGTATTCCTATCAATTAATACCATCTTGTGTGACACTTAGCTGGGATTCACAGCCCAATTGTTATGGGCGTCACAGGAACAAATTTGGATAACTAGAATATGAGGTCAGCTTTATTGGTTAATTTACAAAGAATCCTCAGAAAATGCTCATCTAAGAAGCACAGACAAGCAATCAAGGCTAGTGCATCTTGTAGAGTGGAAGCAAGGACAAACGGTGGAAATGGCAAGGGTCAGCCCCCAGGAGAGGAAACAGTAAATACACAGATTTATTATATTACATTTCTTATAAATATTTCATTCATTTCAGAAAATTAACAAAAATAAAAGCAACAACCCTTTCAAGACAAAAGTTGAGTTGGCCTTAGAAACAATGGCTATTGGCAATATACTTTTTTAGGACAAAACCAACAGGCTTTGGGTTGAGGGGTGATAAAAACAAAGGGTGATTTAAATAAAGGACATAATAATACTGTGCTTAAAGCTGTATCGATACCCACAAGGAAGAAGGAATGTTGTAGTGTGTAGAAGAGGTGTAGGGCATGCTTTGTAGAGCTGTTATTTTGTTATTAGGTACTAAAGGAAGAACATGATGGTTTTGTGGACTTTAACAAAAAAAACCCTAAACTGTTCTCCACCACCTCTGTCCTTCTCTGCAGTGTTTACCATTTTCAGTAGTAGAAGCAGCCAAACGCAGCTACCACACAAAACAGGCTGTCCTGGGGGAAAGAGAGAAAGGCTCTGTGTTAGTACGGGAAAGCTCTTTGCCAGTGTAACTGAAAAGGGTGACCTAAGAGAACGTTTAGACCAGAGCATAACCTTATATTGTAATATATTGCAACTGTCTGTCTTTTAGTCAGTTTCCTCTTCACCTCACTTGTGGTGTAACCCTGGTCAGTGTGTCTGAACGCCAGAAGTGCCTCAGTTTACTCCATCCACACACCTGTAGGTGTCAGTTTAAAAAGGAAGGAAGGACAGAAGGATGGAAAAAGAAAACCTTGACTTTTGCTCAGTCCTGGATTCCAGCAATATTCTGTGACAGCAATTCAGCAAAGCATGCAAAAAAAAGCTTTCTGTCTTGTGTTTCTTCTCCCCACCTGTGAAATGGTGTGACTGTAATGACTTTTGTACAGTACTATATGATGTACTCAGGAAATCAGTTTTACTGTATTATATTAAGTATGTTTTGTGAATGAGGATGTAAATAAAACTGTTTTGATAGAGTCCTGGTTCCTTCCTTCTAGTGGATGTTTTATTTTCTGCTCCACATTTAAGGTCACTCTGCCTCTCATACAAAAGCAAGTAGCTTTACACTTTCCTGTGGTCAAACAACCGATACTTACGTTCATGAACACATCATGAGCGTAGCTGTCAGTGTCAGCGTCCCAGAAACATCGCGCAGCCATGCTAGACAAAGGAGACAGAGCGGAGCTGTTACCCACAGAGTTCACATGTAAGGACCTATAGATACTTTCCTCGAAAAGCAAACTGAACTTCCATTAAAGACAAAGGAAATGGGAAGCATTCTCCTGAACCCTGAGCCTACATCCTCTCTGCTGAATTCCACCACATGCTGTAACCTGCTCTGTATGTGGATCAAGCTCCTTCTTCAAACTCATCAGCTATCGATGCTGCCACCTCCACTGTGCAGCAGGGCTTGAAACCTCACTGCTATGGTGCTTAAGAATCTTGGACTTCTGGCACATGTGTATCGGTGGCTAATTTAGCTTATTTCTTCTTGTCCTTCACCTCCTGCACCCTCATGGTACATTCTCCCAACTTATTTATAGGGAGCTATCATATTCCTTGGCAGACATCATGTTACTAGACCACGAGCTAAGCTCTTCTAGTCCTTTCGTATCTATACTCTGTTCCCCAGCCATCCTGCTGGCCTTTTTCTACACCTGCTTCAGTCCAAGCCTTACCTTGAAGCCAAGCAACTGGACCATAACAGGATATTACAGAGACCTCCCTGCTGCTTTGTCAAATGTCATTGACACTCCCCTTTCTCTGCTGCAAATGCCCAGCTCCTTGCCTGCCCCAGTCAGTCTCAGCTGATGGGATCCCTGTTTGTTGCACAACGTGTTGTTCCTGGTCCCTACATGTATAACTTACTGTCCTAAGACTGTTGAATTTCATCCTTTTCATTCCATTACCTTAGCCCTCAGGTATTTTGCATTAAGGGTGTTAGTGATCATGCTTCAGTCTTGCCTCCTGCCTATTGCAAAGCCGAGAATTTCCCCAGTTGCTCTGTGCGTCTGTGTTGCTGGGCTTCACGTTTCAGGTTAGACTAGCTCATTGAACCGTTCACCATGGTACCGTGCTTCTGGTGCTTCTGCCTGCAGACAGGCATTC
>NW_010305286.1:1046-2756 GCF_000700745.2 Antrostomus carolinensis | reverse complement strand
AAGCCTGAGCACCAGCTACAGATATTCCTTCCTCATCTCCAGAAGATTGAGGCAGCAGATCTGGTTTCAGCTCTGCTGCACTTACCTTCTGCTGGAGTACTAGGCACAATAATAAAGATAAGTCCAGCAGATAAAGCACATAAATCCCGTGGGTTGTTGTCTTTGTCTTCTCCCTGCTCACTAGCAATGGAAAGCTAGAGCCCACTGCTGCAGCCAAGAGGCATTCTTTTGTCTGACTGCAGGCATCTGGAGAGAGACTGCAAGTGCTCAGCACCCACAGTCTGGGCTCGATTCCCATGATAGTATTGCATGGGGATTACAGAAATTTAAATTTCTAATGCCTACCTGGAGGGCTTAAATGCAAATGAAGTACTTGCAGAAATCTGGCTTTAGAGAGAAGTGAGTTACCATGGCTCTTGTGCTCCAGCAGGGCCTTGAGAATGGACGGGGTGAGTACAACATAAAATGCATTTGTACAGCACTCCTCGCAAATGTTTTTCAGCATTTCAGCTTGCTAAGAACCACTGTACAGCCAGACAATTATCACTGGGTAATTCAATCAGCCACAATCCAAGCCCTCACTTGCCACTTACAAAGAAAATAAAGTGCTGTATACCTTATCATCTGCAGAGACATCTTTGTACTTAGGAAAGCTGGAAGCAGCTCCCAAAGAAAACAAAACACCCAAACACAACAAAAATTACAGAAATACATTAGAAGATACAAAACTTACTTTACTCCTTCTCCTCTCTGCTCTCCAATCACAACCTGCACCACCATTTTGTACCTGTCAAATCCCTCCTCTGGAGAGAGAGAGAAAAAAAAAAAAGTGAGAGCAACAACTTGTTTAAAATAACAGCCCAAAACAGGACCCAGGAAACTAAACATTTCTGGTTACAAAGCAAGTGTCCTTTACAGGTCCATGCAACTAGCAAAGTGGACAGACTGCCTAGCACCTTCATTTTCCTAGGTAGAGAGCACCATAGTCTTACTGGAGTTATTTGGCATCTCTCAAAAGAGGCATCTAAGGCAGAAGACACCCCTGAACAGCCACACTATATGCCAGCATTCAACTTTGACAACTTTCAAGAACTCAACACAGGAGAAGAATGTAAATAAGGCTGCTGGTCGACCAAATAAATTTGAAAAACATTGGCTTATTTTAAAACTGCTCAAATGCAAAGGTATTGTAGAGATTCTTCCACCACACAGGGGCTTCCTTTGCTTCTGAGCTGGGATAAAAGGCCACATAAAAGCATATGTGGGTCTACATTATATGTCTGCAAGGATAGGCAGTTGTTTTAAAATAGCAAAGAAATACCTTCGGGGCACAGGCCAGATCCAATCAGGCCACGGCAATGTTCCAGAAGCCAAATCAGAACAAGCATGTTTAAATCATAAAGCATGCTTAAAATAAAAGACAGAACCTAATGCCCATCTTCACCAAAGCAGTGTCCTGGGAGGACTCCAGCACGCTGTTTCCACTGGAAGACTGAACATAGCACAGTGGGTCTAGTAACATCCACCACGTCAATGCTTTTCAGAGATGCCAGCTGATATCACAGCCACACCAGGCCAGAATGTTTACAGATCACTGAAGCCAAACCCTGTGCATATTAGTTCAGCATCAACACGTGCTGGGACTACAGCTGCTGCTGGTTTTAAAGCAGATACATAACTCTGGGAGAAGCATAAATCCAGGGTTCCTGC
>NW_010305286.1:669-1015 GCF_000700745.2 Antrostomus carolinensis | reverse complement strand
CGGGGCCACCCCAGCAGGTGGGACCCCAGCCTCTGCCCAGGAAGAAGGCAAAAAAAAAAAAAAGTGACTGTGCCAGCTCACATCTAGGCACTTGTGCCAGCACTGAACACAGGAGAACACCTGCTGGAGCCTGAAGTTTAGTTCTTGAACTCAAAAATGTTGGAGGGCATCCTGCATAGCACCACCACGACCTTTTTCCAGTGCTGTGAGGCTGTAGTCACACCCCTCCTTGGCTGACCATGCTCCTAACTCTCTCCTCCGTTGCTGCTCCCATTGGGCCTTGTTCTGATCTCCCTGCTATTCCACTCTGACCCAGCTCTGATCTAACTTGCAGCAGAAAGCAAGC
>NW_010305286.1:0-650 GCF_000700745.2 Antrostomus carolinensis | reverse complement strand
GTTCTGTTTATTGAAGCAGGAAGCAATGTAGCATCACTTCTTCCTTCTCTCTAATGCAGCTTCTTTTCCCCCTGCAGCCCCTCCAAGGCTGACATCCCCCACCAGCCTGCCTATACAAAACTCAATCTTGTCTGCTTGAATTAGGTTTCTAGTTCCGCAGGCAAGGAACGTACGTATATAGGCCAGAATGTTTCATAACAGTAGACTCAAGTCAGTCAACGGGAAAGAAATAGTTTTCAAGAATAAAGGAGAAAAGAGGGATTCTGTCAAAGGGAGAGGACGCAGCAAGAAAAGAAACTACCTCCTTAGCGAAGCTCTTTACCTTTCAGTCTGTCTTTTATTGTCTCTGATAAAGCCTTTGTAAGCTGAGGCATTTCTTCTGGGTTGTATTGCACATTGGCCAGCTTCTCCTTCAGTATGGCATGGATGCATTCTTTCACTGTGGACGATTTAAATCTATCAGGACAAAAAAAACAGCAACAGAAGGCCCAGAAAGTTCACACAATGTATAGGAACATACATAGCCCCACCTGGGAAAATTTAGTTTTCCCATATTAAGGAAAAATGGCCAATGAAAAACAATGGGAAAAAAAAGCCCGGCTAAGATGGAGGCACTTAACCAGCCCTGCCAAAAGCCAAACATCCACAAA
>NW_010305285.1:0-6333 GCF_000700745.2 Antrostomus carolinensis | reverse complement strand
ACCTTCTAGTGGCCTCCCAGTACCTGAAGGCAGGGTTTAGAAAAGTTCCTCCAGACTTCCATGGCACAGCAAAGAATCTGAGCCACTTACAACAGTGTTTGGCTCTATTTTCTCTTTGGAAATTACATTTTCATTATCTAAATTGTTTGTGACGTTCCAGTTTGAAAAACAGTATTTTTGCTTGTGATCTTAAGTCACATCTGACAACATCTGAATGATGAAAAGGAGAATGTGATGGAGAATAAATGAGAGACATATGAACATTGACTTTGGAGAGGGCGTGGAAGGAAAAGGGGAGAAAAACATCACTGTCATTAAACATGGTGTTTGTTCTCCAGGCTCTAAATCATGTCGTGGTGGTCTTTCCTTTGGGCAAAACTGCCACTGCTGCTCACTTAATTAGGAAAAGTGACATTTGTATTTAATTTGCAAATATTTAGCATAAGCGGCGTCACATGTGCTTTTCCATTGTTGATATTTTAACACCATTGCAAATAAATTCCAATTTACTTAGAATTCTAAATCTCCATGTACTCTCAAGTAATTCAGAGAGAGCTCTGTTGTCTCTTCCTCCTAACAACAGAAATTGAGAGAAAGATGAAATGCTCACCGTGTCGGATCAGTTTGGGAACAGAGAATGCCCAGTCACAACTGCCCATGCAGAGTCATTTACAATGGTGCAAAATTGGTGCCAAAAATACTAACGTAGCCCTTCTGTCTTCTCCCACACAACAGTGTTTGCCCTCCCCAGAGTGCCGGTGTGCTGGAGGTTCAGGCAGACAGGTCTGCACTGTGTCTGTAGCAGAGTTTTATTCATTTTCTAATTCTAATACATGAAAACACATGAACTGCTCTGCCGTGGTCCAACATAGGGAGGGGAAATGGAGAGAAAATTCTGCCTTCTTACGTACCCTGGTCTCCAGGGAAACAGAGATCCACTTTGGTTTTGAAATGAGGAAGTTTAATTAAAAGCTCACTTTTACCATCATTTATCTTTCAAGACACCTCTGGATGTAAGTCTAAATACACGTCTAAGGGAGAAATGTGCAAGCTGGGTGACCAAAGGGGTATTAGGAACAGATGCTTCTTGAAACCCCTAAGAATTCACTACTTCTTTTTTTATTATTATTTTTTCCTCTTCCGTTTTCCAGTTTCCTTTTTGTCTGTATATTTTACTAAGACACAATTAGGCATTTTACTAGTGACAGTCTTGGGGGTACTATAGGCACATCTGTCCCTGGAAACTGTTAATATAGAACAGATCTGATTATTTTCTTAAATCAGAAAAGAAGGAAAAGCTGTGAGAAGGTTATTTCTAGGGAAAGCAGGAGGAAAACCTTAGGCACACCAGAACTGCTCTGGTCAGTCACGTGTACGAAGCCCATCTAGTCCACCCTCCTGCCTGATGACAACTAGCTAATGCCAGGTATTGCCAGGTACCAGGAGGGATGGTACACGACCTGCAAAGTAACCTGCACTCCAAGCTGGGCATCATCCTGGTCTCTGGTTGTGGAAATGGATTAAAACCTGAAGCGCATCCGTAAATATGGCACTTCAAGGCATACGATGGTGGAGAATCAGCTGGTCAAAGCATATGTGACTCCAGAGCAGACTATAGATAGGATGCCACGCGCCAGCCGTATCGCAGCCTCAGAAAGACAAGGCTTGCATGAGTGTTTCACCTGGGTGTGAGCAGAGACTTGCAAAAGGCAAGGGGAGACTTGCAAAAGGCAGAGCAACAGCTCTTACGCTTGGAAGAGTTTGTCTTCTCCCATCTGTGTTTACTTTCGCATATTCTCTCTTTTCTCACGGATTCCAAGAGATCGAAGTTTTCTCTCATTTCACCAGCCATGAAATCGTCTCTAACTTTGTGGAATTACAAATGCTGAACCATACTCATCAGGTTTTCCTATAGTCAGTACCACCTAAGTTGTCTCATCAAAATCTCACTGACATTCAACAGCAACGTGCACTCATTTAACTGGGAGACATGATACTTGCTCTAATCTAGGACAGGCCAAATAAATTCTTTATGAAAATCCAGGATTATTCTTTTAATCAAAGGATTTGTATCAGGAATTATTTCATCCAACTGTTCTCAAACAGCTCAGCTCTGCCAGTGAATGAGAATCCTTCAAGGAATGACTGACCATTCCCATTCCCAAGCATTGAGCTGTGTATTTTACAGCATGTCAAAATCAATATGAGGGAACCTGCAGATAATATTTCAGGTTTTGTTTCTTAATCTTACACTTCAATTAAGCAGTACAGATCCTGCAGTTTACCTGTTTATATTATCCTCTACTAGCAGCTATTACTTATGATTCCCCTTCTGTCTTTTTACTGGTTGCATGGAATTGTGATAGTTTTCTTCTTTCATCAGTGGAAATCAAGATAAAGTTCCCCGGTATCAGGGAAGTTATCCTGAATAAAATCAGTAAAAATAAAAATAGGACTGCCTGAAGTAGCATTACATTCTTCATGGTCATCTCTTCTCAGTGGGATGATGAAAATGGTTTCTTAACAAAAGTGCTACCAATTAGCATAAAACTGCAAAGGAGGCAAATATTATAAGACACTCCTAATTTAGGCATGGAAACAAGGGGGGGCAATATACCATGATATTACATTCCTTTTAAAAGCCCTTTACTGAATATAATGGCTATAATTGCAACATGTTTAGGATGATGAAAAGAGTACTACTGTGATTCTTACCATTTCATCAAGAAGAAAGCCTGCAGAGAAAAGCCTATGTTTATTTTTAAAAGTTCCTCTAAAAGAACACACATTTCTTTCAATAAACATTACATAAGGGGGAAATTTCACACATTTTCCTGTCATTAGTGTTTCTGTAAATAGTGCCAATTCTGTTTTTAAAGATGCTAATAGTACCCACTCTGATCCAGCTGTTTCAAATTCTGTTAACACCACCGCAGTTGGTTAATAAGGTTGCCTGAGGATCGCCTGCAGTGGCCTGCAGTAAGCAGGAGCAGGTGGAAGAGATATCCTGCAACCCTTAAAACCCCAGCCTTGCCCAGATGGCCAGAAAGAGGGTTCTACCTGTTCTTGCAGTGCAGGCTCCTGCTGATTCCAGAGGTGCTAGCTGTAGAACCATTTACTTGCCTTCCCAGCAGGTGCTCAACCCATGGGGTGACAGAAGTGCCTCCCTCCCTGCCACGCTGCTTCCTTCCAGGCTGTCCGGGTAAGTGTGTGCTGCTTCAGTTGCTTGGTTTGGTGTAGCCTTTTACAGTGTCAAATGGCTATCCTGCTTAATTTCCTGTATGCCATATTGCTCTCTCTTACTCGATCCTGTGAAAGAGGGATTTTATTTCTGGTACTCTTTGAGCAATTCAGCACTTTACATTTTTTATTATTTCTGCCTCCTTTCATTTCCTTGTCTTTTCTTTCATTTGTGTGTCTGTTCCCTTTCCTGCTTATGATATCTATTTATTTAGGTTAACCAAATTTCACTTAATTTCACTGAGAAATTAAGAACATATGTTGCTATGTTTTAATAAGACTCATTCTTATTATTCACTCTTCTATTCACTTATGGAAGTATTTTTTAAAAGTCTATATAAAGCAATAGAGAGTAGCTTTATATAGAAAGTAATTATTTTTCTTGTATTAGTCAATGTCTCTTACTTTAAAAAAATGAGAAAAAACTTTAGTCCATTGTAAATTACATTCATGTCACTGCAGCTGGAGGATTAACAAACACACCCTAACACCTACTGGAAATTCTTATTTCAATGTCCAAACAAAGGGTTTTGTGCCTGTCAAAGGACACAAATGCAGGTCTCCAGCAATCCTGTCCAAGCTCTTGGTTGTCACTGTCCCTCCCTGCTCTGACATAGCTTCTCTGTGAAATGCTGGGATGACTGTTTCAGGTGGAGACCTGACTGCATCTCAGCATGCTGGGTCAGGATCCCCCGGGTCTGGACAAGGCTGTAACCACAGCCTGTCCTTAAGATATTCCTGCCTGCACAGCAATTGTGTGGTTGTCCCTTTGTACATTCAATTGCTGTGTGGATTTTCCTTCTAGGAGGGAACCCCCAATACAAGAAGCTGAAACCCTCCGTTATCCCCCAAGATTGGAAATAATCTGTACAGAGTATTGCTTGTTTGTGATCTCCTGTGCAAACTTTATCGATACTTTGGTTGTTGTTATGTGTTTGTAAAGGAGATCCTTGAGTATTGGCCTGAAGAGCCGAGAGTCCAAAGCCTGGGGAGGGGAAGCCTTTAACACAAATTTCGGGAGCAGCGCAGCAACTAGAAAATGCAGTGACCAACCTGGCAGTGATTTGTGCAGTGAAATACGTGTCCTGGCTGTCGCTTTGTGACCCAAGCTTGTAACTCTGGGTCACCAAAAGTAAAATTAACCTATTGGGGGTATATTGATAGATTTTAGATCTATTGTTTGTTTTTGCCTTCTCATTAGGATAAAATCTTCCCAGACAGTGTCATGCTAAAGAAATGGTGTTATGTTACTGTGCTGATCCTGCACAGAGGACTTGAGCAAGGAGGCTGAACTGGACAACGAGATTTGAAAAAGGAACATGGAAAGTCCTGGTTTAAGATTATTTATTTAAGTTGGGTATCTTTCCAGATTCACTTTCTCTCCCTGAAATGCCCATGAAAATGTTTCTCCGTTACTATTGAATTATAGAATTCTAAACAGAATGCTGAGTTCAAAAGCACCTGAAATAATCACTGCTTTAATTAATGGAATGATGTCACTGGTTTCAATCCTAAAGTGTTTTCTTATGTCATCCTAAATAAAATTATCCTAAAATACTTTTTCTTTTGCATAAATGAATGCAAAGCAGTACTTCTTTCAGTGCAGCTTTGCCATTGATCCATTTCTAATTTTCAGAAATTTTGGCCTCTGGTTTATAAAACTGTCTTATAATGAGGATTTAATCACCTAAGTAGCCTCCTATTCCAGTTAAAGCATAATAAAATTACCAATCATACCTGATTTTTCTGAAAATCAGCAGTAATAGCCTAATTAGTAGAATCTGCAAAGAGGAGATGCCTTCAAGTTGAGATGCTTAGGCCAACTGTTCCCATGAAAATGACAGAATTTTAGATGTCTGCAGGACAAGAGGTTTGTTTTTTTTCTTTCAGAATTCAGACATTTCCTATGAAATGGAAGTTTTCAAGGTTCAGCGTGTTCTAATTTAAAATGGGCTCCCATCTTTGGAGGTCAGAAATTCCTAAACGAGAGGATGGTTCAAGTGACCCAAGGTAAGACAATTCTAAATTTAATGGATCAAAGCTTTGTGCTAGTGCAGCATCTCGGGCAGTTTGAGGCTTTCCAGTCTCCAGCTGTAGTTGCTACAGAAGATGCCATATGTGCATGGGATCTAATGTGCAGTTTATCCTTTTGCCTCAAAATATTGGTGCCAAGGCTCTGTATTCTGCCATGTGATAGTTCTTGCAGTTACTGAGATACTTTCCTATGAAGTGCACTGTGCATTTGAGGTTACAGACTATAATAAAACCTGTCAGGTTCTCGTCTACAAATTAAAAAAAATCCTTCTGTAAGGAAATAGCTTCTAAAGGAATCCCATTAAAATAGCTTTGTTTTCTCATTTAGCTTAATAAGCACAGTTTAAGTCAGAAAAAAAGTCATGTCTCTCAACTCTGAAATTAATTTCCCATATTTTAAGCCTTACCAGTGCTACAGATCACATTTGGTCAGGTCACTGGGAACACGATTATCTAGATTTGTAAGATTAAGAACTTTTCATGTCCAAATAATGGATTTCTACTAACATGCTAATTAAGAACATATTTCATTTCAGACCAACACAACCCCTGGCTAATCCTGGTGTTGCTCCCCTTGCTGTGCTGAGGCTCTGCAGGGATACAACCCTTCCAACAGCAGCTGGCCCCGATGGGGCTGTGTTACCAGGAGGGTCTTCCAGGGAGCTGGGCTCTTTCCAAGGCTCCTGCCTTTTATTTGGGGTGCACCTGCCCTGTGACTTCCCCAGAGAGGAAACCTGCCAAGAGAACAGCTTAATTGGGGTGAGGGATATGGTGGACATGGGCCCTGGGAGACAAACAGGTGAGTGGTAGTAACGGGGAAGAGAGGAAAAAATGCTTCATGAGCAGCGGGGGAATGTGTGGGGCTCCCCCAGGCCCCGGCACCTTCTGGCAGCGGAGCCCCAACACCCAGCCCAGCTAATGGGGGGCGCGGGCGGTGTGAGGGTCTGGGCAGGCGCTCGGAGAACGCGGGTGTGTGTCACGGCCGGGTGCCGTTTAATGCCGGGTGCCGTTCAGGTAACGTCTCCACCGGACCCCTCCGCACTCGAGGCCGCGCGGACA
>NW_010305284.1:354-558 GCF_000700745.2 Antrostomus carolinensis | reverse complement strand
GCAGTCCCTGGGGACAGGAGTGAGACTCAGTGTGGGCTGGGAGGAGGAACACTCTGTCTGCTCCCCTGAATCACCCTGGGGACCACCCGACTGAGCAGCAGAGCCTGCACACATGGAGATGTGGGTGCCCAAATGCTGTCCCACACTCCATGGCCCAAGCAGCAAGGGTTGGCCTGGTTGGATCACCCAGACACTGCACAGGGA
>NW_010305284.1:0-310 GCF_000700745.2 Antrostomus carolinensis | reverse complement strand
GCCCTTGCCTTGTCCCCCGGGTGGCCGAGCAGCCCCGGCCCCCCTGCCCTGAGGAAGCTCGCCGGGCTCTGCCGGGGCTGCCCGGAAAGCAGCTGTTGTTTTGTTCATCCCTGGTCCTGGCACAGGCTGCGGCAGGAAGTGCGGTTGCATCCCTGTGCACCGGGGCTTGGCCGTGGCCACGGGGCTGAGCTCAGCGCAGGATGTTCCCCTGAGACAGTGGGACAGTGCTGGAGCCAGCCCAGCTCCTGCTGCCTTTGTCCTGGCGTGGGACTCCTGCTGCTGCTGGGACTGTCTGGGGCCGACCACGGCA
>NW_010305283.1:0-395 GCF_000700745.2 Antrostomus carolinensis | reverse complement strand
GGGGGGGACAGGGACAGTGGGACACTGGAGGGGGGACAGTGGGGACAGGGACAGTGGGGACAGGGACAGGGGGGAACAGGGGAGACACCGGGGGGACACAGGGGGGAACAGGGGACAGCGGTGACACTGGGGGACAGGGACAGTGGGGACACCGGGGGACAAGGGGACACCAGGGCGGAACAGGGGTGACACCAGGGGACAGGGAACAGCGGTGACACTGGGGGAGACACAGGGAGGACATTGGGAATGGGGACACCACCCTGGGAACATCTCCATGGGGACAGTGGGGACACTGGAGGGACACCCTGGGGACATCAGGAATGGGGACACCACCCTGGGGACACTTGGGGGTTGGGGACACGGGGACAGTGCCACCCTGGCTGTGGGGACTTGGT
>NW_010305282.1:0-4360 GCF_000700745.2 Antrostomus carolinensis | reverse complement strand
GAATTCATTAGTATGGATGCAAGCAACTCTTCTTGTTTCATGAGGCTGTTGGTGATAGCACTGATTCAGAGCATCATCAACAGGGTCATTTTGGGGAGCTGAGCGAACAGGAGGCTATCATAATTTAAGTACCTTTCCAAAGCAACTCTGAGATGTCACGAGTCTCATGCAACGAGACATGGCACTCTCATGTCTATCAAACTCCATATGGGTGCGTTGTCTAGGCCAAAAAAATAGTAGGAGCTGGAGTCCAACGTGCAGCCGACTTAAACTGGGACAGCTTCTGATTCAGAGCTACTACTGAGGCAGACTTTTGTACTATAAAAGCTTGTTAAATGCATGGTAAGCTTCAAACACATCAGTATTCTGTTGAAAGTAATTAACCTATTACCATGGTTAAATTAGAACACTTGTTTAGTTTTTTTTCAGATCAACGCCTTGAAGAGTAAGTCTGAGGAGAGCCTTTGCCTTGAATATTTTCTGATGCAAATATCCATAGCAATCTCTTAGCTCAGAGATCCATAACATTAATTTTAACACATTGCTCAAATATGCTAAATGGAAAACAGCAAATTGGCTTCTGTATATTCAAAACCTCTTGTATTTTTAGATTCATTAGTCTTACTGAACTTTCTCAATATGCGGGTTGCAATTCTAAAAGTCTCACCTTTGCTGTAGGCTGTGGGAACACACAGGTTTTCTGACCTTCCTATCAGCAGGGAATCACTGTTGAACAAACTAGTTAACTGTGAGGAGCACATCTAGAGGACACTGAGTAGTTTAGTTTAGTACAGTGAGTTTTTGAGTAGGACTAGACTAAGTAACTGCAAGGTCTTGGATGCCCCTAACTGGCGACAATTAAAATATTTCATTTTTTGAATGGCGCTTAGGCATGCCAACAGGAACAATCAATCTCTGAAAAAATCAAAGCTGCTGAATTAGATGCATCTTGGGAAGTAGAGATGGACTAAAATAATCCCACAAATCAATCCAGAGCATTTTCTGTTATTTAATATCTTAATACAGTTAATAACGATGGTGGCCTTATTTATAGCATAGATTATTTAATACTGCCTGGTGGTGGTGGAAAGTTGAGTTGCTTTTTTTTGTTTGCTCACTTGTGATTCAAATGTAAACATGGGAGAGGGAATGAGCCTTCCTAATTTAGCTGTAGCTGTCCAATCCCTTATAAACAAATACTAGTCAGACCCTTTTATTTTTCCACACATTTTTGGAATGAGAACCAACACTTTTCCTCCAGCATTCTTGAGAGACTGTTATATGATGAGCTGTGACTTAATGTTGTTTAAAAAAACCCAGAGTAAACAAAACAACATTTACTCACAAGGAGGGACAATATTTGTCATAGTTAACCTTGTTTTTTCAGTAGAGATAAGAAACTGCCTGAAGGCATCAGGAAACTGGAATTTCAAACTCATAGTGTAATTAATTAATTTTGTTAAAATATGCTTATGATCCCCTCCCTCTGAGGACTAGCTATGGCGGGGGTACAGATTGGGCCAAGGGTTTCATTTTTCCCTTGGCAGAGGATGTTTGTTCTGAACATCTGAGTTGTGTGCGAACATTAATTTCTGTGGCACTCTTTTTTAATTAATTAAGATAGTAAATTTACACATGTTTTCAGTACAGAATTTTAGATGGTGGTAGGTATACAGACAGTGTTGTAAGAAAGGAAATGCAGTTTCTACCCCTACAGTTCTAAGTTTTAAAGAAAATGACCTGGCCAAGACTTGGCCATTGTAAGTCTTGGTCAGGTTGTTTTCTTTAAAACTTTGTAGTGCAGAATATCTGGTAGCATTTCCCTCTTTGCCTTATAAAAATACCTTTCTGGACTAGGAAAGGTATCTGAGACCTGTGAAACTATAATTTCAAACAAGCAAAGTCTTTTTTGTGTGTGGGTGTCCATAAACTTTGTGAGCTTTTTTTCAATAAATATACTTACTGTTCTTTTAGAGTATCTGTTTAAATAGCTGCAGTATTTAATTTCTGCTGAAAGTGTTTTTAACAGGAGACCACAATACCAATTAGAGAATATCATATCAACTACAACTTTATCAAATGGATTTTGATAAAATGTCTGGAGTTAAAATCTGGGGGTGCTGTTGGGTCTTTATAGGGTTAAGATGCACACAGAAGTCTGGCTGAGCAGTCTGTGACGAAACCTGAGCCTGAATCTGTAAAGCACATTATTTATTTATTTACTTATTTTTTTTAAAAAAACCCTCTAGTCATTACTGAAACACACAATTATTTAGGGAAATATGCTTAAACAGTGATTCCCTGAAACTTAATGTAACTACATGAAGAACATTATGTTCTTTTACATGAGCAGTAAATAATTTTTTATACAAATGAAACGGGGTTTTTCATAGACTTTTAGTAAAGCAAAATGCATTCTATGCTGCTTATTTATGATACATTCTTCTTAAAATATAGTTAGTTGAGGCTTTAGAATACTCTTGGGTTGGCAGTGGAATATAATGCTGAATAGATTTGCGTTTTGCAGGTTCTTTGCCATGATTTTATTTTTTAACAGTAGTAGTGCTGATTGTTCAGATACTTTTGAGGAAAATTTTCTCCTACAAGAGAGAAAAATCAAGGTAATGTTTGCTTGTTCTGCTGTGCAAATGAGCCACTAAATCCATGTGCAGTGTTTGTTTGGCCAGTAGCAACTGTGGGTGGACTAGCAGGTGGAATTAAGGATTTAGAAAGAAATATGAGACCAGTTCCAAAGGTTTATGGAGTTGTAATACTCTGCCTGTTGAGCGGAGAGAAGAGCTTGCTACCAACAGGATGTTAATAATACTTGAGAGTTTCTTTATGAAACACCTTTGAGTGCTTGTGGGCATGGAAGTGTCAAGTCAATGTAATTAGAAAAACTCTATGGAAACGTGGTAGCTGTAGCATTGTGCTGGCAACTGCAGGTGGTGATAGAGTGTGCCCAGAGTGGACCTCCTTTGTAAATAGCTGAGAAGTAAAGAAGAAAAGCAGTTTTCCAGTGTGCTGGTATTTGAGGGGAAGCTGCAGGTAGGTATGCAAAGGAATCAAAAATACTCCAGCTATTTCATAGAGAGAAAAGGAAGAGTTACCAAATGATAGCAAACAATTACAGTGATAAATGATAAGATGGAATGTACAAAGGTTTGCCTGTCACTGTTGGCGTATTCTTGGTGGCAGTGGAAGTATCTGCATTGTTTGTTCAGGTTCTTACATTGAGAAACTGGTTAGACTTGGAGAATTTTTGCTTGTACTCCTCTTGGAGGTGCATGGTGGGAGGCAACAATCTCAAGCTGGGACATTGAATATTCTGATCAGGTACAAAGAACAATTAAAAATGTTGAGGGTGGTTGAACACTGGGAGGGGTTGCCAGAGAGTCTATGGGGTGTCTATCCTTGGAGATGCTCAAAACTTGACTGAGCAGCCTTAACCTACTTGCCTGTGTTTTAAGCAAGCTGTAGGATTGAATGTCCCTTCCAGCCTCAATCAATGTTATGATTCTGTGTTCAATCTGTAGGAGAATGGCTTTTAATTTAATCTTCTGTAATGAGGTCCCTCAGAGAGTGAGGCACGTCACTGTCGCATCCTGCTCGCAGCTTTTGGGACCACTGGGTGTTTGTGGCTCACCTCGTCCCAGATGATGTACAGCCGGCAGGGGTGTTGTCTCTACTGACTTTCTCTGGGGATCTCCTAATCTGTCAGAGGCCTGAAATGCAGTGCTTGTTTCAGCACTGAGAAATCAAATGTGACTATTGAATCTACTTACGATTTCTTTTTAGGGATTCCTGAGCTGAGTCATGCAATTCATAGTCAGTGACCCAACTTGTAATTAAGAAAGATGATGGACTCGGAACTTGTCCAAAACTAATTCATATTTAGCTCTCACTCGCCACAAATCATATACGTTATCAGCAGTATTTTATTGATTACACTTTTTCATATTAAAAATTGCTGGAGTGTATAATCTTCATTTTGGACAGGCTTTTAAAAGGTATTCAGGAACGCTACCGATAGGGGAATTGATTTGTTGTCATTAGAAGGGCATTATGCAGAGGCAAGGAAAACTCGAGCTGAGCATTTTCTAAAGGCATTGTATGCTGCACTCCTGCATTACTGGAGGTGCAGTTTGTTGCAAAGAGGGAAAAATAAGGAACAAGCCATACATCTTATCTTCTTCAGCCCACTGAGCTCTTGCACTATGGGACAAACAGCGTGAACTTCCATAGTTTGAGTATTTTCAGGAGATTGGTCAGGTATTTTGCATCTTTTCATACAGCAATGGTGGTGTGCTTATGATCTGATTTTTTAAAAAAATATATTTACATACTTAGTTTATATAAT
>NW_010305281.1:0-1336 GCF_000700745.2 Antrostomus carolinensis | reverse complement strand
ACCAAATGATTCTATGATTCTATTCTATGAGTCTATCCCGGGTCTCATCCTGCCCAGGCACCAGGTGCTGAGGGCAGAGCTCCCATCCCTGAGCCAGCCCAAGCAGAGGAGGGGACTCACCCACTGTACATTGTCCTCATCCACCTCGGTGACGCTGCCGTCCACATCCCGGCGCACCCTCACCCTTCCCGCCGGCAGCTCCGGTGTCCCCACATCTGGCTTCAGCTGGGTGGCTGCAAGGAGAAGCCCATGAGTTCCTCCCACACGGCACGGTTGAGACAGCTCGGGGCAGAGCCAGCTGCAGTGTGGGGAGCTGCCGAGGGGTCACCTCTAACCACAGCCCCACCGGGACATGGCCACAGCAGGGTGCCAGCGCAGCTCCTGACCCACAGCCAGGCAGGAGGCAGCTCTGATCTTCAGTGCTGGAAAGCGAGGGCAGAGGATGGCACGTTACCGAGGGTGAATCCGTCCTCCTGGATGAGCCAGACCTTCTCCGCTTCGTACCAAACATCCCTGGGAGCCTGCAGGGAGCAGAGAGGGGAACCGTGGAGGAACTGGTGGAAAACTGAGCTGGACAGACTGCACTTGCCCAGGGACACTTCAGCCAGATCCCCCATCCCTGCCCTGCCCTGCTCCTCCTGGGGCACCTTCCCCTGGCCCAGCTCAGCCCACATGGGTGTGAAGAGCCACGTGAAACCAAGAAAATGGCATCAGTGGCCCAAGAGCCCGGCAGGTCTGTGGACACGGTACCTGCTCCTTGTCCGTGCTCTCGCCCGTCTCTTTGCTCTCTCTCGGTGCCTCTTTACCCTCTCCAGGCTCTTCCTCCACCTTCCCCTCCTCCTTTGTCACATCTTCTGACTTTTCTTGGATCTGTCCTGGTTCCTCCTTGGACCCCTCAGGCTTGCTGGCAGCTTTTCCAGGCTTTTTGATTTCTCTTGGCTCCTTCTTGCCACCTCCAACATCTTTCTTCATCTTCTCCGGCTCTTTCCTGGCCGGCCCCGGCTCCCTCTGGGCTCTTGCCTTGGCTGGGTGCTGCTCCTGGCTCAGGGCTGCCCCCTTCTCCTTCTTGGTGCCCTCAGGGCCCGTCCCCTTGGGCACGTCCCCCTCCTTCACTGGGACCTTGCTGCAGCGCTGGGGGCCCTTGCGGGAGCCGGGGGGCTGCCCCCCGGCCGGGGGTCCCTGGGGCTCTTCTTGGGGCACAACGGCTTCGCTGCCTTGGGACCCTCTGGCCGAGGGGTCTCTGCTGGTCTGGGGGCACCTGGGCTGGGTGTGGGGGACGGGGCTTTGCTGGGGTTGGTCCCTGGCGCAGTCCTCCCGGGTGGCAGCTCCTTGGGTG
>NW_010305280.1:253-10770 GCF_000700745.2 Antrostomus carolinensis | reverse complement strand
CAGCCTGGCCTTCTTTCCTTACAAGCAACAAGGTTTCACTTCGGCTATGGTACGTGCTGACCGCAGTACTGGAAATGGTGGAGTTCTGCGGGTCCTTCTGACACATTCTCATTCTGGTTCTTGCCCCTGGCTGCCTGGAGCTCCAGGAACGTAACAAAGATGGTGTGAGGGGAGCGTGGGTTGGCAATTTATCCACATCAGGTATATGCAGATGTGAGAGAACTGCTGAGAACTGGTTACTTGAGCACAACCTCCACATGGGACAAGGCCATGGCCTGCCACTTCCCATCCTCTGCCTGGCTGCACATAAAATAAACAGTTTTGTCGTTGCTTTTATGGGTTTGTGAGGTTTCTTGCAGAAAACGCCCTCAAAAAAACCCAGGACTTCACTCGGATTTACTACAGACTTGTACAAGATCTGATACTTTTGTATTAGCCACCCTATGTTTCACATCTTGAGGCATGGGGATAACAATTCTATCAACCCATTGCTCCTGAAGACAGAACTATGGCAGAGGAGGACAGTAAAAAATCAGGTTCATCTGTCTTAACTTTTGCTATTGCCAGGTAAACACAGGTTTGCCAGCTGTTAAAGATGGCAGAGGATAACAAGAGCACAGTGAACATACTTTGAGATGCTGTTGCAAGCTGAGTATAATAGCTTTAATTTAAGAAAAATACACCACTTATGAAAAAAAGCTATACCTCTTTTCTTTGTTTTTCTCCAAGTAGATTAATAAAATGCTTTGAACAAAATACCTGTGTGCTGGAATGAAATAGGTGAACATTTTTCTTAAGCACTCTACAGGTAACAGCAAAAACATTTTTAGACTACATGCTAGTCTGATATACTGAAAAAAAAATTGTGATATGAGGGTCAGAGAAACATTTTCCAGATTTTTCTCAGCAAAATTTAAAAAGTCAAAAGTTTTCAAAATATCCTAAAGCTTCTTTTTAAAAAGGACAGAATACTCTGGGTCATAAAAGCTTATTAAACTTTATCAGCCTTCCCTAGTGTTTTACATACTTTTTTGAGTACTTGGGTCTTTATTGGATAAGCTTCAAGTTCAGAGCTTAAACTGAAAGCTACATGCAGCAGAGGACCTTGCTGACAGGGAAAATCTGTAATGGATGAGAGCACAGTAGAGGAGGACACTTTGAACTGCAAAGAGGGTGTTAACAACTGCAAGAAAGGGCACAGTAACTCTATATAGATTAGACATGATTCATACTCAAAAATATTTTATGTTAACTGTATTTACCAGCTGCTCATAGGATGCTGAAATGCTTATAAAAAGAAAAAAAGTCAAGATTCAACAATTAATATTCTATCTTGTCAAAGTCTCCTACTTTCTAGAAAGCCAAAACACATTTATCAAAGGGGGGGGATGGGACACAGGACAACACATAACAGAAGAGCTTGCTTTAAAAACATATGAAATCAGACTAAAAAGTCTATTAGATGTAACCTACATCTTCCACTCCACAGAGAATCTGACAGCGGAATACCATGCTCAGATTTCTTGGAAGGTTTTCAAGTTCATAAAACAATTTATACTTAAAATACTTTATTCCATTATAATCTTCAGATCAGGAGGCATGCTTGAGATTTTAGCATTGCAGACCCAGGACCCTTAAAGATACACAATTATCTTCAGAAATCTAGCCGATAGTTCACAGCTACTTTAGATAACCTGAGGGTTATACCAAACACTTCCAATTTGTCATCACATCTTACCACAGTTCTCTTTGGTGGCTGTTCTGACAGATGAGAGGGCATAGAGAAATACAGGAGCAGTATCTAAGAGGGCTCAACTAATCATTTAGTAAACAAGATGCAGCCTCTGGAAAAAAAACAGGATGTTGATGGCATCAACCCACCAGTATAAAGCTGTTACTCAGAACTGTGGGGAGTATTAATTTTGCCGTTTTCTAGCCCTTGAATCCTTATCCCCATCTAGTCTTCATAATGAACTGCTGCTAGGAGAGGAACCAAGATGAATTCCAGAATGTGGAAGTGATTTCAAAAGTGGCAGCTTAACCTTAAAGTGTTTCCCTGCTACATAACTCACACTCACCAATCCATTCCACTCATGGCCCCCTGTCCAGTTCCCTCTTCCTGTCAGGATGCTTTCTTCTCCACAGTGCCTGTGCCTTAGAGAAGTAAAAGCACACAGGAGCTACCTCTGCTCTTGAGGGCAGCAGTCATGAGAAAGTCCACTCTATCTGGAGTCCAAAAGCTCAGCACAAAATGCCAGCAGAACTCAACTGCAAGACCAATGAGTCTAATGACATACGCTATAGTTCTTGAAAACACTGTCATTTTCATGACTTCGAGTCAGGATGTTTTATTATCCTCATAGCCTTTTAGGCCAAAGGAGTTTAACTTGTTTCCTAACAATTCCGGGCAAACTACAACAGTACAAAGAAAACTTCTGACTTCCAAGAGGATCTATATTCTGGCAGCTCCTGTTCTCCGTCAGATAAAAGTTTATGAAGATACTTTGTAAGATTCCAAATCCAGTTACAAGAATTCAGCAAGCTACTGAAAAGAAGTGGCAGGTGAAAACTTAGACTAATGGTAACAGTAGGCATTACTGTCTCAGGCCATTTATAAACATCAGCCACCTTATATGAGAACACAACACAGCCTTAATTAGTAAGAACTGAGTGATGATGTCCACATTTAGGAAGCTGTTCATCCTCAACTGCTTGCATTTTAAGACATGGTTCTCAAGTCTTAAGAAACAGCACACAAGTGAGTTTTTCAGAACAGAAATGCACTCTTCCATTGTCCCCATAAAACTGTCATGCTTCAAATTAAGACACTTGGTTCCCTATCAAAACTGAAATTAAAAGCCAGTACTGGACAATACACATCGTTTTGTTTAAGACCATGAAGTTTCTTTGTGGTATGAATATCACCAGAAACAAAAATCTTCACTGTTCCATTGCTGTTTTGTTATCATGGGAATTCTGTTTTCAAATTCAGTTCACAGAGTTATTGCATATGCTATTTTATATTAAAAGTTCAGTATAAAACAAGACAAAAGCAATAAAATAAAATCATTCAGTCTTGTAAGTCGAACATCCTCTCACTTTGACTTGAGTTACCGTTTAAGAGTTCTTTTCTTGCTAAAGAAGCCTAGTGAATTTTGTATAGCAGTACAGCTGAAGATATGTAGTATACCCTAATAACCAAGAACTGAAGCAAAATCAACTGATTATACATGAGCCTTAAATCCTTTGACAAAATAATTTGTTGGAAAAGTCTGTTTCTAACTTAAATATTTAATCTGGGTAAGTCTTCTTCCCTGCAAGAGGTACGTATAGACTCTTCAGCTTAAGAAAGTAACATGAATAAGATCAAGTAATATTAAAAGCATGAATAATTCTCACCACCATTCTCACCACATTCCTATAAAAAGATACAGAGATAACTTATTTATACATCATATGAAGTACTATTCTGTTTTATCTTCGTCCTCTGCAGCATATATTGCTTGATTCCTTCTCTTAATTTTTTTAATGCCACTGTTCCCATTTTCATTGCCACCAATACGCTTTAACGGTCTCTCATTTAAGCTCTTCTCTTCCACCTGCTTACTCACACCAGATTTCTCCAGTTCCTCGTTAGTGGAGTCCATAGCATCATCAGATGACACCGCCATGGAATCTGGCATGATCCGTATGTCAGAAAAACTTGCAGAAAAGTCAGGAGGATGATCAGGGGAAGGATCTACAGAACATGTACTCAAATCTTCATCACCACCTTCTTCATCCAGCATTATTTCATCTGGATTAATGGATGAAAGTCCAGAATTATCTGTATTATATTCACTGGGTTCCTCTGCTGACCCAGTACTGTCCATCTCCTCTTCTTCCTCCTCATCTTCATATTTACCTCGTACTGCACCCTCTTCTTTAGCTTGCTGGATCCTGCTATTGATGTCAGTGAGGCCAAACTGGGCACAAAACTCAGTGGTCTGTGGATTGATGGTATGAACTGGTTCTACCTGTTTTTGGGGCTTGCTGGGATCATAACAAGCAGCTGTCAATGTGAAGTTACATGGAATTTTGAGGTTATGATTCAGCTCTTCTAACACCTCTTTGATGGCTTCTTCTGTCACACTGTAATCCCACCTAAATAAGTATAAATTTTAAACAAGTGCACTAGTCAAAAGGTATTTCCTGTTTCCGCTTCAAAGACAAACTTTTAAAGTTGAATAACAAATTCATCTTACAACAGACACCTAATTTCTCTAATTATTTCTCAGGCAAGTATAATACCTTAGGTCAATACTGACATTCCCCTCTCTCCACCAAGGATTTGTGTATTATGTCAAACCACTCAATCAGCATTGACTCATCCACCCCCATAATCCAGCCTGATTTTCAGTCTCACCTCTCAAGGTCATCAGACATTGTGTATTTTTTGCCCCTCAAATGGTGGTATCAGAGTTTGCAAAACAAAACTAACTGCCTGGGTAGAGCAGTAAACAAGTTATGTGCTCTACAGCACAGGTCTTGTCACCATCCCCTTTGTTTGCCAAGGCATTTAGCAAGACCTACAGTCATTACAGGCTGCAGAACAAAGAAACACAACAGTAAATTTACTTCCAGTTCAGCAAAATCCCACTTTCCTTTCTTCCTTGCATGCAACTTACTTTGCATGGAGGCCATTATTTTCAGGCATATTCCATGAGCTCTGAGTCACATTAATGAGACTGTTGGTGGCCTTGAGGACAGCAATCCACTCAGCATCATACTCCAGCGAGTCACCTGCATTAGGATCATGTTCTATGTCTATTATCTGTTTAAAATAACACAGAAAACAGATGAGGCAAGTTATTTCTCTTGACACCAGACACTGATTAAAGTTTCAAGTGTTACTTTCATGGTATAGAGTTTTAATTAAGCTTCAAGTACACTGAGCTAGTGGTCTCAATCAAACACGTCCTCTCAAGTTAGACCTACATAGAGGTTTATAGCAATAAGGAGCTAAGAAATGACAATCAGCAATAGTAAAAAGGGCATTTTTGTATTTTAGTCCACAGCAATTAAGAAGCAGAACACCCTCCTCCTTACTGCCAGCTACTGGACAGTTATGCAACTTAGAAACCAAAATTTACCTACGTTTAAGTTCATGCCACCTTCTAAGCAGAAATATATAAAGAATTGATAGCAACAGTTATTCTGCTGTATAAACATGCCTTCTTAGCACAGGAATGTAATTAACATGAAATGTTTTTAAACTTTTCCAACAGCTCGTGAATTGAAATCCAAATCACATTGTCTTCAGTGACATTAACCAGAATCAAACAATTTGGTTTAGTCAAATTGCGCTAGTCAGGCTCTGATCTCAAATTATGCACAAAGTGATTCAAATTCGTAAGACAGTTTTAGGGGGGGGAAAGACACACTTTAAACAGGCAGACCACCACACTGCTGGAGGTAGTACTACTCTAGATCAGTTTTGCTACAGGATTTTAAGTCTAGACTAGCACCCCAGTGTATCTTTGCATAGCAAAAGTCCATCCTCATACCCTCTTGCATCGTCAAAGTTAGCTACTAGAGCAAATGGATCCCACCACACATCCAGAGGACAGATAATGAACCATCTTCCCTTTAAGCTGAAAAATAAAATCTACTTTAAAGTAAGACTACTAAAACACCTGACTGCATTTGAAGAACATGCTGTCAACAGCTCCCTCTCATAGGAAAGGACTTTAGATTCATCCATTTGAGATTTTACAGACAGCACCCCAGGCAGCACACACAGGCCGCAGATGCGAACAGTGTTTTGCTCTTGGCAAATCAGTTTGGCATGCATTGAAAATTCCCACAACCTAGAACTTCTACTTGCCCACTGCCCTTCCTAGCAAAGATATGCACCACACAAAGCAGAGCTATTCTCCTAGGAAGTCGCACCAGTTCTTGCTGGAATTCACAATACTGAAAAGAAATTGAAGTACTCAACTTATCCTGTCTGAATTAATGAATACAGATCTGAAGAAAGAGTCACTGTCTGACCCAAACTGGTCCAGGAAAAAAAAAAAGAGCCTCAAGATGGGCTTTCTTCTTATATTTGACATTTGCCAAAAAACCAAAAGAGGAGATTCAGTTCAGGTTAAAGTAGAGTTACTCCTCCAATTAAGTCAAGTATTTATTTTAAGACGTAAGGAAATGGTAGGAATAAGCAAACATGGCACCTGCATGACAGGATACAAGGTCTGCTTATTTCAAGACAATATTATACAAAGACCATTCCACACATGCACCATTCCTAGATTCTTTCCAATTCCTCCATTTATCAGAACTATTCTTCAGCTTATATTTAGCGCAGCACTTAGCAGTACAGACAAGTGAAGTACTTAAAAGTGAAAACCCACTGCACACGGTCATCACCTGCAGAAAGTCTCTGTGTGGTAGACATTTATCCAGAGCCAAAAACTTGGTTGCTTTTGGAAGCTCTTCTTTGGAGTTTGTCTAGGAAACAAATAGTGTTAACGCAGTCATTAGCATTTCTATGAAATTTGACCATTCTAAAAAAGTTATATAGAGATTTAAAGGCATAATTTATACAGAAAAATACTTTCTGAAATAGAAAATCAGCAAGGGTTTATAAGAAAGGGATGAAGGGACAAAGAGTAAGACAAGACTTCATTGGAAGTCTAACAGGAAGCTGGATGCAGATGACAGCAGGATAAAGCAAGAGCCACACTTCATCCTTAACCAAGGCAGCTGAGCATGCCTAGCCTTGAAACAAAACTTTAACATAATTGGAAACAGACTTGTTGAGTCTAGAGTTACATTTTTACATCTAAATAACTTGCAAAGCAGAATATCACATCACAGCACTTTCAGGAATAACTCAAACCAAGAAAAGTTTCAACCTACAGGGGCTGGTTTTTGGCTTTACCAGGCCACCAGACAACTTCATCTGCCAAGCCTTATTACAGGCATTCTCCCAGCCTCAGTTAACCACTATCTTCTTTTCAGTCACTTCTCTACCACCTTGTTTTGAAGTTGTCTCCTTCTCCAAAAAAGAAGTGGGAGAGTGCTTTTCTACAAACTGAAATTAAGGAGTTTCAAGTGCAGCACTGTGAGCTATTTCACATCGTCCCTGAAGAAGATTAGGTAGTTACACCACTAATTTATAACATCTCTCTAACTTACATACACTAGTAGTCTTAACACCACTTAATGTTTTGTGGCTTAAGTTGAGTTTTAATAACTGAGCAAAGACATTGAGAAGTTGCTTTTCTGGACACGATTACCTGCACTGGAATTCTAAAACGTGCTTGGGACACACACATTCTTGATTTTTTCCCCCTCCGCCCTTTACCTGGTGTTGCATAAAAGCTGCAAATTTAACATGAAGATGTGCTGAGAACCAGTAGGTGGGTTTCAGGTGCTGCAGAAGCTCTGAAGCAGCAGGGCTCCCTAATGTGTTGCTCTCCACTTCTTGACGGAAGAAGGATTTCATTTTAAGAAGCTGTTTCTTGTTTCCATAATGATATATGCTCCTTGGCCAGTCATGTGACATAAATATATCAATTGGACGCTTTAACTGTCAAGCCAAAATGCATACGGGATAAATAAAACACATGATAAAGAAGTTTCAAAATTACACAGCACAAGATGGAACATGTGTAACACCTTCTACCTCAGATCAATACAGAGTTAGCTGTGACCAAGAGCCTCGCTTTCAAAGCAAGTAAGTGTACCACTGAGCCCCGACTTTCAGGTGGCCTTTGAAGTTGCCAAGGGACTCTACTCTTCCTGGTTTGTACTACACTTTCTTTGGAAAGTCAGCAGTGTTTGAAATATATTGCCTTATCAAAGAGATCATAACATCATAGGAAGCATCAGGCACTCAGAAGAAAACTCAAAAATTACAGCTATAGAGCAAGTTCTCTACCCATAGTCAAGGCATCTTCTTCCTCATGAAATTTTTAAAAGCTTTGTTTGAAAGGGATAATGGCTAAACACAATACTCCTTTTCAAAGGAAGCTTCCTTCAGAAGCCTAATCAATGTCTGAAGCACATCTTGGTTCAACATTCAGCATATTTCCATCAGCTGTATCACAACATATTTCTAGATGAAACAGGAGTCCAACTAATAAGAAACTTACAGAGAAATTAATCAAACTATTTGCAATGACAGCAAACCTTTGTCCTCTGTTCAGCACCCCTGTATCTACTGAACACTTAAGTGTGCAACTAAACCTGAATAATCATTCCCAAGATGCTCATAAATACATGTATCCACACTACAACCTCAGCCAAATGGAGTAGCTCTTGTGACAAAGTGGGGAGCAGGCAATAGGTCAAAAATAAAGCTAATCTGTCCTTTGAATTTCTTGCCCTGGAGTAAAAAAATACTTCAACTGCAGAAATTTTAGATCACTTTATTCAGCTGGTTCAATTCTGATTAGTTAACTTTGTACCAACCAGGTTGCACATTAGACAAGGTATCACCCATCTTTCTAAATCTAACATAAAGCTGGAACAGAGGTGTATAGCTGGAGTACCTTCCATTCTGTGACTTTTATCCAATTTAAAAAAAAAACCCACACCAAAGAACCACTCCTGCCTCTGCCTGATTCAGATAAAGTCTGCAAGGCTACACAAAACATTGGAGGATTTTTGAACAACAGCAGAATAACATCCAGCATAAAATGGCCTGTCCAGATTAGCTGGGAGTTGTTGGTAAGGTTTGCTATCCAATAGCAAACTTGTTCAGAGTATCTTTAACATCTTACCTATAAATTAATGAAAATTATTTACCACTGCTTAAAAAAAAATAGATTTTTCACTAACCTGCTTGAGTTTGAAGACTTCGATATTCCTCACATGGTAAGCACTTCTAATTGTTTGCTGGTTGTATGGCGGACACTCAAAGTGGCCTGAAACATTGAAAAAAAAAGAGTAGTTGCCTGAATCAACAGTTCCTAACACTGTTTGCAAGCTAGCTTCTTGGGGTCATATAGACATCTAGAGCAATCCCAAATACAAGGCTGCCAATCATCAAAGGAGGTACTGTATTTCTTTTACACAAGGCTTACACCAACAGGCTGCTAACTTTTTACCTGTGAGACAAATACATTGTAAAGATGTGTCTACAACAGTAAGCATTTCTTCCACTCTGTGGCTTTTTTTCATAAATACAGAGAATATAGTAATTCAGTAGTGGAAACAAAAACCAGGAGTTTGACTCCAATACTTAAAACCCAGGATCTCTCTAAAACAAGTAACTTTTGGCAGAAGGATTTACATGCTTAATTCCCAGATAAGGTTTTGTACCTCTCTGGTGAGATAACACCTCTCATTGCTTCCCCACACCCCTTTCCTTCACAGTTAGGCTGCACAGCCATGTGCAGTCACATTGTATCTACTAATATCATGGCTACACATGCAAAGAGAAAAAAAAAGTAGAGAGGAACAAGCAGAAGTTCGGCATCAACACAGTGAGAGGACAGAGCAAGCCTTTACGAGTGGTCAGAGATCAGAACGTAAGTTAGGACGTAACAACTCAGAAAGGTCTAAACTAAAAGATCACAAAGCACTGCATGATCTCTGACTCCTGACTCAGGCCACGGAGGCTGTGATTCTTCCCGTTTCTTTGAGTGCTGCCACCAACCATGAAACCACAGCTTAATAGATTCAGCAGCAGCTTAAACACACACAGCTGTAACTGCCCAGAGGCACCACAGACTGTGGAAGCACAAAAATGTACTTTGTCAAAAGGGGCATAGTCTCCAACTTTGCCTTGGGACAAGAAACCTGAATGCCTAGGAGAACTCTTACACACTCTTAAGAATGAAGAGAAAAATTACTTTTTTAGTAGTTAGGATTACTGTAAAAAAATCTAATCTGCCACAGACAATATTCACAGATACAAACTGTATGCTTGATAACAACAAATTTAATTAGCATTGATAGGTATCAGACAGAATCAGGTGTTCCAGAAAACTAGTTCAGTACTTTGCAGCTTGAAAGCCATCTGCAAAGCTTCTCTGAAGCACTATGTTACTAAAGATAATATTACTGTATATTAATCACAACTAAGAGACTGCTATTTCATGAGGAGATCAGAAAGACTAAACTATCTTGTATTTTCTGACACCAGGTATCTATCACCCGTGACAACTTACATCCACCAACAGACTCTTCTAAGGAAGAAGTCTTGAATACACATACATATAACCAGGAGGAACCAATCCCAAGATGTACTGACACTAAGCCTCAGCTCAGGACAGTACATTTGTACAATATCGCACTTATAAATTGGCCGTTTCACACAAGGAAAACTAATCAGTCTTTCAATGCACACTAAAGGACGCTGCTGTGGACAAATCCAGACTGTTCCAACAATAACATTCAAAGAGCACATTGCTTCCTGCTGTGATCGCCAGGCAGCTACCGACTCGCCTACCAACTCCAGAAAAATCCGCGTGTTGAGCCAGGAAAGGTTTCCAGTGTAACAGCCGGTTCAGAGAAGAGCCGGCACA
>NW_010305280.1:0-218 GCF_000700745.2 Antrostomus carolinensis | reverse complement strand
CCCCCCCCCCGCCGGCCCCCCCTCTCCCCCGCCATACCTTTCCGGTAGTCGTGAGACTTGAAGATGCCCGAGATGCCGCCGATCCTCACGCCGCGGAACCGTACCACGCCCGCGTAACCTAAGGGACAGGAGAGCGCGGCTCGTCACGGCGGGGCCGGGGCAGGGCAAGGGGCTGGGGGGAAAACACGGCCGGGAGACCCTACCGAGGTAGTAGATGT
>NW_010305279.1:0-276 GCF_000700745.2 Antrostomus carolinensis | reverse complement strand
AGGCCGGGGCTGATGGACCCCCCAGCACGACACGGGGGAGCCCAACTGCTTGGGGTGACCACGTGCCTGGGGGTCCCACATGCCCTGAGGGGGGTCTACTTGTGGGTCCGTGTGCCATAGTCATTCTCCATGCCCTGGGGGACTGTGGACCTTAGGGTCCCCATGTGTCCTGGGGTCCCATGTGCCCTGGGGTGATCCCTGCACCCTGGGGACTGTCTTGTGGGGGGTCCCATGTGCCCCACAGGTCTGTGTGCCATGGATGGGGGGGTACCTGCA
>NW_010305278.1:9470-39911 GCF_000700745.2 Antrostomus carolinensis | reverse complement strand
TTTATCAGCAAGGATGCTGTGCGAGACCATGAATTCAGTGTAATGAACTGTGATTCTTTGCTCTCTGATATGAGATTTTCAGAGAAGAGATACAACACAAACCTATGTATTCTGAAACGTATTTTATCACTCAGGTAAGAAGCTACTTTGATCAGAGACATCCAGGTATGTGAACAGCTGGAACACAGGAGGTTCCACTTAAACATGAGGAAAAACTTCTTTACTGTGAGGGTGCCAGAACCCTGGAATGATGGGATGATCTCCAGAGGTCCCTTCCAATCCCTTCTCTCTTTGGAGAGAAAAAATCTGGTTGTATCTGCAAGGGTTCTGCTGCCATTAGAACACCACCACTAACTTGTAACATGAGTCCCCTTCACATGATGCCCCTGGAGAACAAAATTACTGCATTTCATTGGATCTTAATTGTTTTTTAATGGACTTCACTACCCAATAATTTCCAAAATGCAAACCCATATTAATGAATTGCTATAGTTTTCTTAATGCTCCTTCTATCTACTCACTGAAGAATGAAGCACGTTATTAAAACGAACTAGCAAAAATGAGAAGGGGCTACAGGGTTCTGCTGAAAGCCAAAACTGGGCTAAGCTCCCTACTTGGCAGAAATTCATCTTGATTACCAATCCTTTTATTTATAACTAAAGCAGTTTCCTTATTACTCCTTTGCTAAGCATGGTAGTAACTCAAGTATCCAAGAAACCTGGCATTTTAAAAATCACCTCTTTCATTAGCTAGGCTGTTTTTGTTGTTGTTGTCTTAAGAAATTCCTTGATGTGCTGTAAAAAAAACTAATTTAAGCCAAAGAATCCTTTGTATTCTAAGGAACTAATTGCTTGAAGGGAGGAAAAGAGACAATCTAACAGCCTCTGTTCATATCCTAAATGTAAAATACAATTTCTAACATGTTTTCCGCTCATTAAGGTTCTAATACCATACAGAGATGTCTTCTTCGTGAGTCCACCAACAAAACGTTCAGTACCAGTGCCTTCCTAAGCAATAAAAGAAGTCACAGACATTTTGTTTCAAGAACTGTAACCTATGAGAAGTTGCCATCTTGTATTTCATTGAAACATGAAGAGAACTAGTAACTGCACATGTACCACAGTAGTAACTACAAGGACATTCATACATTTGGAAAACCAACAGTTTTTGGTTTTGGTTTGTTTTTTTTTTTTTTTTAATAAAACAGCTTGGGATATTAGCCAAGAAACCCTGAATCTAAATCCAAGGAGTTGTGAAAATACACTGCCATAAACTCTTGACTTAATCCCACAGAAATGTAGATACCAAATGCAATTTACTTTTGTGCAGAGCACTGTTACAAGGCAGATGCAACATTTACATTGCACTCCAGCCTCCAAGGTAGTAAAGGGATGTGTGCTCAATGCTATGAATAGTAAACGACAACTGTAATACATGGTACCACTATTATGTATTGATACTTCTACACTTTTGGCAGCTGCTTTGCTTCTTAAAAGCCACCTTTGAGCATTAATGTA
Source organism: Antrostomus carolinensis (assembly GCF_000700745.2). Classification (NCBI taxonomy): domain Eukaryota; kingdom Metazoa; phylum Chordata; class Aves; order Caprimulgiformes; family Caprimulgidae; genus Antrostomus; species Antrostomus carolinensis. The sequence goes on along the minus strand of NW_010305278.1, from coordinate 38,394 downwards.
TGCATTTCAGACCTTGTTCACCTCTTCCAAGATTACTGATGCTCCTATGCCCAACGTAATCCATGAAGCAGCACCAAGAGGGATGTAGCAGCAGTTGTAATGGGGCATGGAAAAGGGTGCTAGGAGTATTCCTGGAGGTAAAAGGAGAGCAGCAGCTGCTCATCTCCTTTAAAATCACTTAGGACATGGCTGAGCACTTCCAAACTGTGCTGTTCCTTCTCTTCTGGCAAGGATAAGCAAACAAAAGGCATTTAATATGATGAGTTACACAAAACTCTGACCATCCCCACCCCACATACTGTCTTGCAATACTTTTCAAATCAACATACTACTACTCTCAAACCTTTTGCTACCGTGATACTTCACTTAGTATCAGTATTATGAAAACCCCAAGTATTTCTTATCACTGGCACATGAAGCAGCACAAAGGCAGCATTCAGGTGACGCACAAGCTGTGTTTAGGTTCCCTGCAAAGGAGGCATTTCCCCCACAAAAGAAACATTTCCTTTAGCAAAATAAAATGGAAAATAGTTTTAGTTTGTAAAATGAATTCTGAAACAAGAGTGAGAAGACAGGAGGGAAGTTTCACATTTCATTTAAAAAAAAACTTGCAGAAGTCATTCTGCAAGTCTCTACCCCAGAATGAGCTCAGACTCCTCAACTCCACTGGTGGAAGCATGGCCCAAATCCTGTGCTCCCTTGGGAGACAGGTTCTGGAAGTTCTCTAGAGGCAACCTGAATATGGCACCATACTTTTGCCAGTGATAGCTACTCATATTTGAAAAATAACAGTGAATAACTATCTAGTTCACAGATTTATTTTCCTCCATTTTTCTCAAAGGCATGAAATCATCTGGTATCACTGCCAGGCTACTAATAAGTAACATGATTTTACTTTTTTGATTTTCATGTTTTCATGGCAGATCAGTTCTGAATCACCATTTCACTGGCTCCTGGAAGTGTAAACACAGCTTCAGGTTAACATGATAACATGAGTGAAGATTACTGTTCCATTTGATCACAAAGCAGATAATCCAGTGCCAACCTAAGGTCTAAACCTCCGTGTTTGACAACTGCATGTGCAAAACATCCACCATCCGAAAGCACACAGGTGATTTTTGTCATGACTAGGGCTAGCACTGTTACATTAAAAAGCTGGTCCCAGAGCTCCCCAGAGAACTGCCAAAGATGGTGATTGTGGAGGTGTCTAATTGACAGATACTGTAGAGAAGGAGAAACAAGAGGTGCTGCATGACAAAATCAAGGCATGGTCTTTACTCAGCCTCGCCAACATGCCTCATCTCTAAGCTAGAAAGGATGAGTGCAGCCTTGGCTGTCTTCTGAGCAGACTAACACATTTGACAATCAGTGTGCATTAATTAGTATGCATATAGTGAAAAGTTTTTGTACTGGTATGAAACTGAATATACTCTTGATATTTACAGGACACTTCAAAATAGCATAATACTTTCATCTGTTTGAAAATGGATGGAGGAAGCTGTGATGCTTATTATAGTAGAGCAGTATCTAACATTTCAATCTAGAAGTTTTTCCCCTGATGGAAAGTCAGGAACATGAACTTTAATGGATAAAGGAATATATTCAGAGCAAAATTTATATATCCATCCTCCATCCTGTTCACAAAAGCATCGCAAGGAGGTTTAAGCAGCAGTGAAACATGCCCCCTTTACACCAGTTTACCCCAACCTTTCCTCCTACATGGGATTCTTTCATCTCAATTTAAACAAGATGAACATGGATAATACCAGCTATGGAAAAGTCTGCATGAAAATGGGAAAGGTCTGCCACAACTTCATAGAAACATATGAGTTGGAAGGGATCTTTAAAGGTCATCTAGTCCAACCTCCAGGGACATCTTCAGCTAGGTCAGGTTGCTCAGATTCCCCTCCAGCCTGACCTTGAATGTTTCCAGGGAGAGGGTATCCGTCACATCTCTGGGCAACCTGTTCCAGTGTTTCACCACCTTCACTGTAATTTTTTTTTTTTCCTTATATCTAGTCTAAATCTACTCTTTTTTAGTTTAAAACCACTACCCTTTGTTTTATCACAACAGACCCTGCTCAAAAAGTCTGTCCCCATCTTTCTTATAGGCCCCCTTAAGTACTGAAAGGCCACAGTAAGGTCTCCCTGGAGCCTTCGCTTCTCCAGCTCAGCCTTTCCTCATAGAAAAGGTGTTCCAGCCCTCTGATCATTTCTGCGGCCCCTTCTGAGCTCCAGTGTAGAAATGTTCAGACTTCACTTAACGTGAAATAAACAATCAAACCAGTTGGCACAGCAAGCTGTAAAATGGGGCTTTTTCAACTGCAGAGGACAGTGCATGGCTTTTTACATGACTTAAGATGCCTTTTTACAAGGCACTTTATACAAGATCTTTTTATCAAACAATATAACTGCAGAAGGCAATGTGTCCAGTAAGTGTCTATTGACTTGGAAACCTCAAATGGCACCAGATCAGAGGTTTGCTTTCCAAAAGATACAACAAGATATACAGGAAAAAAAAAAAATAGCCAAGCCAGTCCATTTGGCCATGTTAATCTGTAAAATAAACCCAAACACTCAAGAATCCTACTTACTAAAGGTGGATTTAATCATATGCCTAAGTAGTTTTCTAAATTGGGGCCTATGGTGTTTCTTAAAAATCTGAGACATCTTAAAAAGAATGAGTCTCTTTCATTTCAGTTGATTTCATGCTGCTAAAAAGTCTCTTCAACCACCAGTGAACTAACGAATTACAATGTGTGCTGCTGTACCACTACCATTTCCTTTTTAATGGCATATCAAATATACTGCACCAATATTTTGCTTTGTGTAGACATCGAGATTTACAAGGGGTTTTTTTTAGTTACATTAATAGTAATAGCGCTAAAATCTTAAGAACTAAGTAGCATTATATTTAATTATTCTTCTATAATTACACTGATTAAATACAGCATAAGGGACCATAAAGATAGATAAAACATTATGGCTAAAAAACTTCTCAAAAATGACCATAAAATTATTATTAAGCCTGAGGTGAGAAAATTAATATCACAAGCATGATTTTATAGAGTTTTCTTACACCACTTCCCATTCTTAGACTATTTCGTCTGCAGTGGCAGCAGAATTTCCTCCCAGTAGTAATGAAAATGAGGACTATAAAGAATGTTGCAACTTGAAAGGCTGGTCAGTTTAGTCCTCCATACCAAGGGAGAGTATCTGTGTGCTTGATGCTTCAGGCAAATGCCAATAAAACATATTAAAACACCTCCGAGCTCTAAGCCCAATGGCTTACACTTGGGTAATATTTGTTTCCCTCTTGTTTCCTTTTTCTTTCTCTTCTTTTACAAATAGTCTGCATGATTTCACAGCAATAAAGCAAGAATCAGCACAGTCACATCTATTTTCTAAGCAATGACCTAACAAGAGAGATCTAAGGATTTTCATACTGACTGACCAATACTATTATAAAGATTAAAGAATCCCAAGAAAAATTCTGACCAAGAGCTAATATTAAGGCAAAAAGCTAATACTGGAAATCTGCAATGTCTTCAAAACCAGAAAAGACTAGATTATGAGGTTATGACTGAGCACAAGAAAAATAAAACAGATCTTTCTGACCTACAGACGGGATAAATCATTTCAAGTAATAATTTTCCTGATTCTTTGAATTATATGTTTAATTAATTTTATTACATGTAATTACCAAAATGTATCATAATTATCTGACACATTTCAAGAAATATGGTCTCATTTTACTTAATTATATGATTAATTAACTATGGTACGTAATTGCTAAACTTCAACACGATTACATTTCTCCTTTTCTTCCAAAATTTGGAAATCATCCTAAAGTGCTCCTGCGTGCTGCTGCTTCATGCAAAGAGCTCTGCAGTCATCAAAAATACATTTGTTCTGCAGGAAAGAAGCGCACAACTCCCCACTTCTATTCCTTTTTCCCGTGTTATATTCACTGTCTTGCTCTTGGTTCTTAAAAACAGCTATAATTTTTTTTTTTTTTTCCATAATGGTTGCTTTGATACAGGTACTTCTGGTTGTCTTACAAACCATCACACTCCCTGGAAAGTCCGCTATTACATCTCCCAGCCCACTTGCTTGGTTCAGATGCCAGTAGCATGTAGAGGGGATGACCCAGAAGATCCAAGACTAGTGCAGCCCTTCACTTGGATTTTGGCTGAAAAGCAGGAACAGCCACATTGTCTCCCTCTCCAGTAAATGTGTGTTGGCAGAGAGTACCCATGTGAGGCCATTAGAGTGGGAATGAAATGAAGACAACCTGCAATCTCTCAAATTTATCCTAGAGGCCAAATCAGTCACCAGCTGGGTCACAAAACTGTCATATCAACATCTCTGCTGTGCATCACCATTTCTGCTGCTGCATTTAGCTGCTAGCTGCTACATGAACCTCGGTGCAACGTTTTGGATGTGCACATGAAGAGAGCTCAGAATTGCAGCAGGGAGAAAAATTACTATATCTTATTAAACCATGACAATCTACATGAAAATGAGTAATAGCATATTCTGTATCATAGCCCCTGGTAGATATAAATATATGTTTTAGGAGTTGTACATCCCAATCAAGACTAAACAATCAAGACATATCAATCAGGAATAACCCAGAAGGAATTTTTTGTAATTCAAGAACTAGTTGAAATAACCAAGGATAGGTCATTTATAACATCAAGAAGAGCTTTAACTTCTGATTTTTTAATAAAAATTGATTGCCTATATTTCTGATGCGTTAGGAGAATTACTTTACAAAATCATTTCATCTCAACTAAAAATGCGTAAACACATCCAGACCTCAAATCAACAAAATGTATTCCTGCATTTTGAAGAAAATAACAAGTCATTTATTAGAAAGAGTCTTCCCACTTTTCAGTAGGTTTATGTCACTATTTAATACCTGGCACACAATCTCCGCATTTCAGTTGCATGCTAGACACTCCTAATCCAACTAGTGCTGCCAAGAATCGAAGCAAAGACTGTCTAATGCAGCAGGATCTTATTATAAGCCAGTCTCAAATGACACTTCCAAAAAAAAAAAAATCAATCTTTTTTATTTTAATTCCCATTTTCCCCCTAAATAACTAACTCCTGATTCCTTTACAAACTGATGAGGTGCCTGTTCTGCAGGCCACACACTGTCGGCGATTAGTGAGCAAGATAAGCAAATGGGCATGAGGAGCTCTAGTGCCTGGCTGGCTGCGAAGCAAAACAGAACCCAGGGGCCATCCACATCAGTGCCTGTCAGGTCACTCACACATACTGCTCAACGTTGAATGTCTCCATGTATAAAACCCTCCATCAGCATTTTACTTGGAGACTCTACCCAATATTTTTAATGCATTCTTAAAAGTAAGGACACACATTTCCAAACTTCCTTGATGATTTTTAACAAGGTTCTGAACAAAACGGCGTAAAAAAAAAAATGCATTGTACTTTGAAGGTAAAAGATCAATTATGAAAGCCAATACAATTCCCAGGCTTATACCAGCCACGACTAAATATAAAAGAACTGGAAAATAATCGAGCTCACCACAGAACAAGTAGAGAAATAAAGAGTTTTTTTCTACATGGCATATCTTGTCACAGTTCTTCACTTGTCCTCAATCTGGATCAGCCTCTGGCACCCATGGACAGTCATCCTCTCCTAACCCTAGAACTCCCTACTCTAGGGATAAGATATGCCTTATCCCTAGAGTAGGGATATGCCTTTTCCTGTTCCTCCACCTTCAGAAGTAGCAGATTCAGAAGAGCCATGACACGCAGCCTTCTAGAGATGGCTTCATACTGCAACAGTGATAACTTCTTCCAAAATTCAGGGAGCGCAGATATTGTTTAGAACTACATCTGCCTTGCCAAATGTCTGTTCTGGATCTTGAACATGGACTCAAAACCTCTTGGGAAGGTGGAATGATTAACAGTCCACCTTGGCCACTGTAGTTTAATTGTCTCTCAAATGCAGAATTCTTTCTCACTGCAGTATATCCAAATTAGCAGTAAACGTCACTAACCGCTCCATACACCTCTCCTCACTCTGCCTGTACAGTAAAAACAAAATTATTTATCAGGGACCTTCTGTTATGTGTATTAACTGGAAGTCTGATGGCTATAGCGCTCTTTGGGAATGTGGGAGATCTTAGGCACATGTGATGACACTGATGATGTTAATATACCGAGAGTATCAGCCTGGGATAAAGGGGACCCAATAATGGGAAAAGGGGAAGCCTGCATTCATCTATACATTTTAGGATCTCAGTTCTATCACACATTTTCTCAGTGGTTACACTGCTTCTAAAAATTACTTACAAGGCTGGACTGTGGAGTCTGCAGTCAGACTTATCATAGCACTGCTCCTATTTTAAAGTCTTCTCATAATGCCTATTCTTTTCTTAACATGTAAATGATGCTGCTGGATTTATTTCTGTTCTGTTTCAATAGTCATCCAGAAATTGGGAACTGTCATTTTTGTTACTTTGTTTCAGTATCTAGACACATGTTCTGCCAGGTGGCATTTTCTGACAAATATACTTCAAGGTATTACACGTTTGAAAACATGCACACAAAAATAAGGGAGTAATGAAGGCATGATTATACCTGAGTTCACCCATAAACATTTATACACGCAGTATCATGATCTTCAGGAGGGCAAGAGGTGCAAATACACCCACCTATTTATCTTGTAGCCAAGAACCCGCATCCCCTTTTTTTCCTAAAAACTCAAGGCCTCTCCTGGATTCCTCTGCTTCTTTTCCCAGGAGCCATTCTCAAGAAGAACAACAGGCGCTGGTACGCTGACCCTCCTCTGTACACGTTCATCCACCTGAGGAGGAATGCTCGGCAGGGCAGATCAGTGAGCATGCACCATCCCCACCAGTCAACTCCATTCAGCACACCTACCTGGCCTACCAATGTGAGGAAAAGATACTTGCCTTTACTAATGACTTACTTACCTCCTTTCAGTTTTGGTCATTCACCAGATTTCCGGATCTCTGGCAGCTTGGGAAATCCTCAACAAAGAGTTACTGTCCCCGTATAGAGCACTCTACATCTACAGCGCAACAAATCAGACCTACCTCAGATGGGACAGTGAGTTAACCCAAGCATCTTCTAACTCCAGCACATCAGACTTCACAGGCATATGCAGATCAGCAACATATGCGGGACACTCACCAAAGGTTGCACCTGACAATGGTGTCAGGCTTACCAAAGCTGGAAGGCTCACTTAAATCACATCTTCAAATAATCCTTTGCAGCTGGGACAGAAAAAGTGTAAGAAGTACGTGCCACCCTGTATGGTTCAAGCCTCTCCATTCTGGTATTAGACATCCTTAAGGACTCAACAGCAGTAGAAAACAAAGCTCAGCTTAAGATTTCACCCCAACTTTAATTGGCTTTCTAGATTTCTTCTACTTTTGCTTTCTTTCATCCTCTAAAAATTGAGAATTTGTTCTTACATATTTTTATTTTCAGTTTGGTAAGGGTTTGTGCCTAAATTTCTTAAGGAGGGTCCTTGATCTCAGCATTTTTAAAATTTTTTTTTAGGTTTTTTTGACAGTTTTGAGTTTTTGCGGGTTCTTGTTTTGATGGGGGGTTTTTTGGGGGTTATTATTTGAAGGAGTTTTTTTCCAGTCCTTTATTCAATTGCTGCTCAACTTTAGGGCATCTAATTCTCTTTCCTAAAATAATCACTTGACATAAATATTTCAAAACATGTTGAGATAAATGGATGCTTCATTACAGTAAGATTACAATGGAACTTCGATAGAAGCATTTCTGACACAAAATGAAGCTTTGCGATTAATGTTAACAGAACATTCCATATAATAATAAGGTGCCATAACGATTTCAGTGTTCTTTTAAAGTGTTACTAAACCATCAATTGCTCTGAAAACACAGCAAGGCCTTGCAATAGAATCTATGTTTAAACACACACTTTTTATAACACTTAACATATTGCACTATATGAATCACAGTAAATAACCCCAATGGGAATGTTTACTGAGGCACAAAGATGATCTGCAGAAGGAATTAGTTTATCATAAACAATACAAATATTTACTCTAGTATTTAATGTGCGCCCAGCATGTCTATCCTTAATGCAGTATTAGCTGACATCAGGCATATGCCATATGCGCAAATAATTAATTCAAATTATGTTTTCTTCCAGTGTGTTGTCTCAGAAACGAGCTGAATTAATGGAAAGATATATCCAACAGCAAATACCGAGATGATCTCTCTATGTAACAATCCAGCCATGTTTGTCTTTGCAAGTACACAGTTTTTAATACTTCACCCTTATTGTTATCCCAGTGCCAAGGGCTGATGGTATGTGAAATACTCTGCGGGGTTCCTTAGGTAATCACTGGGATGACTTTACGTCATGATTGAAAAAACAAACTTGGCTAAACTTTATTTTTTTATAAGGTAAAGCTTCAAATAGCAAAATCTTCAGAACACCTCCACCTCCTTTAAACCAAAAAACCCCTCAAGATGAAATATGTTTTCAAAGCATCCAGTAGATTGTCTAAAGCAGTTTCCCACAGCGCAGGGACAGATCAGCTGTCCATATCAACTCAGGCGGTGTGCAACGGAGACACCGGCAGATTATTTCTAACACAGGCAACACAGCCTGTGAAGGCATTCCCGTAAGTACACTGCACCTTCCCACAGTGAGCTACTGCACCGTCACGTTCGGTTTGCATGGCATTTCAGATGCAATTTGCTTAAGAAGTTATGCTTAGGCTCAAAGTGCTACATAAAAGAAGTTATAAGCACTTAACTAATCTTTAAAGGTGTATGTTTCTGCACTGTCATTCCAGTAAACCTTTATTCACGTGTCTTCTCCGAGAGCATGTTAACATGTTACTCCTGTGCTCTTCTGTATAGATGGTGCTACTGCTGCCTGTTCTCCATACCTATGGGCTCTCCTTTTCTCATTAGCTTTTCAGCTGATCACGTAAAAGTAACTGACTGCTGAAAAAGGAACTTCTCCATCCCAAAATCAGCTTGGAGAAATGCCATATACAGCTGCTGAAAAACAGCTTGCTTTGACCACAACGGTAATCCAAATAATACTGTAATTCAGTCCAATTGAAAAAATCCAAGGAAAGGAAATGGTGAGAAAAGGTAGAGCAGACAGCCTTGTTATGCATTTGCAAAACCGCTAATGGAATGGACCCCACCTGGGGTTTTATGTCTCCCTTATATAAAAACCTGGTTACTAGTCCAATTTCCCAAAGTTCAGTCCTGTTAATCTCCACGCTGCTCCTCTTCCCCATACAACTGGGACCCCCGAACTGAGGTTATGCATTCATTCAAATACACAAATTTCTAAGGAAACATTAGCTCTACCGAAGGAGTGAATCCCACAGCATTCCAGTTTCACAGAGACAAGGAGAGGCACACACCGGCTCTCTGTCACATACCTGGCTCTGATTTGGGCCATGAAAGATGTGGAGACAGCACCTTGCAGACAGGCACTATCTATTTAGGTACCTTGGATCCATAAGCCCTTTCTCTCAACTCCTGTGAGGTGCCTAGAAGCACTCGTAGGTGCCTCATGCCTTTACAAATTTGGCCTTTAATACCCGTCTGTTTCCAGAGACGCGCTGGGCTTCTTGGCACCAACTCACAGCTCATCAATCCAGTGGGGCTCCCTGTGGTTCCCCAGGTACAGCCTGGCACAAAGGAGGCCGGGATTTATCACACACTTTCTGCTGCAGGAAGTGAATAGACTGATGACAGGGCAGACAGTTCTCCCAGCCTGATTGGGATGGTATAGGAAAGCACACACTCTACCCTTATTTTGGCATTATGATACAGAATATAAAGGGAAAATTCAAGAATTGGTTACATATAGTTCAGCTAGACAAGGAATAAAGTAGGGACTACAAATGGTGTTAAAGTGTCTACAAACATCTAAATAGTGTAAATAGTAATATTTGAGTAATGTGAGCACATCCAAAAAACAAACTAAAGATATACAGAAAGAATGAGGTAGAAATTCCTTTTTTTACATTTAAAAATGCTCTACATTTTAAGCTCCTGGTCACAGCCAGCATGAAAAACTAAATCAAAAGGAAAATCTTGCATTTTATGACACTGCATATTAAGCATCCAACACAGAATCATACTCAAATGAAAACACATATTAGAAACATACACAGCACCACACCAAGATCTATGGCACTGCTTTTTGCATGCAGTTCTACTTAAAAACAAAGACTAAAATATAATTTTGAAGGTGTACCTAGTTCCCAGTTTTGCCATATTTGGTCCCATGGAGACAAATTTATACATTTACTGTTTGAAAAAGATGACAAGACTAATCAGTAAAATTTATTTCAGGATCTTGACTTTACTTTCCCCTCAACATAGTAAAGGCAAATCATAGGATAATTTAGATGGGAAAAGACCTTTAAGATCATCAAGTCCAACTGCAAACCAAACACTGCGAAGTCCACCTCTAAACCATGTCCCTAAGCACCGCAACTATATGTCCTGTAAATACCTCCAGGGACGGTGACTCAACCACTTCCCTCAGCAGCATGTTCCAGTGCTTGATAATCCTTCAGTGAAAAAAAATTTCTTAATATGCAATCTAAACCTCCCCTGGCACAACTTGAGGCCATTTCCTCTCATCCTATCGCTTGTTACTTGGGAGAAGAGACTAACACCCACCTCGCTACAACCTCCTTTCAGGCAGTTGAAGAGAGCAATAAGGTCTCTCCTCAGCCTCCTTTTCTCCAGGCTAAACAACTCCAGTTCCCTCAGCCACTTCTCGTAAGACCTGTTCTTATGAGTAAGAGCATCCTTCCACATAGAACCAAAGGGGCTGGAGGTACCTTCACATACATGTCAGTTCTTGGAGCTACAAACTGTTTCTTGTTTTTCTTCATCAGTTTAAGTTTTAAACCATTATAAAGTATGTTTTAGTGGTCAAACCTGGAATACAAGGTAGGAGCCCACAAGCACAGGAACCACTTTACAAAGCAGATTAGAGCACAATATTTATTTTGACAGGCCAGACATGATGCAGTCAGCTCCATGATTATAGCAGGATGGTGTCTGAGACCAACAGATACATTGAGGTTTCCAAGAGTACATTATTCTTAAGGTGACCAGAAGGTAGGTATACCTGGTTACATATGTAGGTAGTTCTGGCACATATATCTTAAAGCAAAATATTTTACTAAAATGTAGTAAGTTCTTTAAAATACATGGTACGAAAACCTACAATGACCAACATGACCAAACAAAAAGAAGAAATGTGTATGACAGCTTTCCTTATCCAGAGCACAAGGGGTTATCATAGATAACAGCAAAGAAAAGTCATGCTGAAACTATGAAAAATACCTTGATGGTGTCCTTTTAAAGTCATAACTTATTATGGGAAATCAGCATTCACAAGCATAAATTTGTTTCTGTATAATTCACTGCCCAGTGACATTTGATTCCTTCCTAAAGAATCTGTATTTAAGAGGAAAGTCATAAAATTGAAACAATGGCAATGACTGAGTAATTCATGGCTTGGTGCTCTATTAGTAATTAATAAATTCACCTAGCAATATCCAGAAACCAGTCATCTGACACTTTTTATTTATTTCATTTAATTTCTGTATCTTGCATATTCTCTGGGGCAACGATACATACTGCCTTTACCTTGCCTGTAGAAAACTAGTAATTCCTCATTGTACTTCAGTGTTTCAGGCATCATCTTTACTGCATTATTAAATGCACATGAAATAAATACATTTTGTAATGTAGTGGAGACAGCAGTGCTTAACAAAGGCTTCTCAACTGTTTCACAAATAGCTATCAAGTTTCTAATGCTCAACATGTTCATTTATATTTCATCATCTAGGATGGAATTTAATTTGCCTGGGAGTATTTTAGTCTTACAAAAACTCCAAAAAGAAGTTCATCAAACCCAAAGGGGAGTCTTTGAATCATATTCATGGTAGGAGATACACAGTGAAGGGACCTTGACAACTTCTATCTCTTTTGCTACTTAATGAGCAACAACCTGAGCCAGTAAGAGCCCTGGTGTAAGGCAAAAATATTCCAAAATAAAGAGACTCCGGAAGAGATCGCTGTGTCATTCGGACCTTTCCTCCCTTCACAGGAAGCCAAGTGAGACAGAGGAGGAAAGGCAGCTTCTTCAATCAGGCAGGTGCTAAGCCACTTAGGGCTTTGCAAGTTGCAGACAGTACACAACACTCCACCATTAGCTTCATCACGCATTTCATACATGAGATAAAATGATACATCATATGCAATCTTCAGCAATCAAGGCATTATCCCAATAAGAACCATGCATCAAAAACAGTATGAGCCATAATGTCCTTCCTCCATACTTCCCCTCAGGTTCTAAGGGCCAGTGAAGATACTTGAGTCAGTTTGCATCTCTTAGCATTTAAGGAAAAGAAATGAGATTCTATCCATGGGCCAGCTCTCCTTCTATGCCTGCTCCTATGAGAGAAGTAGCAATAGTTCTGAACCCAAAAATGCTATATTCTACACAGTTCCTATTTCCCCCTAACTCTCAATGCTTACCTTTATCTCTGGAAAGATGGGAAGTGAAGAGTTTTATGCCAATATTTTCATGCACATTGTTTTCCAAAAATTCACTTTAAACATTATGAAGCACTTTTTTAATAAGCAGTATTACTTCAAGTATTTCTCCTTCATTTGCCTGGTAACACATAAAAGGAACAAATCCACAGTTTTACTAAAAGTGAAATCAGTTTCAACCTAGAATCTGCAAAAAGGTGTCTTTCAGCATCTTCAGCTAAATTAAGCTCAATTCTGTGGATAGTGGAGTTGCTGGAGTGACATCACATAACTGGTCATGGTATCACTGGATCCGGCAACGGTAAAAAAATGAATTAAAACTTTCAGACTTGTACTTCTGAATTCTCATCAGTAAACTCAGAAAACTGGAGGCAAATTCAGAAATTTGGGGGGGATTTTTTGATGGGTTGGTCTGGTTTTTTACATCTCTTTGTTTCCTCCTCTTACTTCAGATTCCATGTTAGTCTTTCAGTGTCAAAAATTTAATTCTTACTGGTTAGGTTTCTGCTGAGGCAATTACTTTATAACCAGTCCTTCACAATAATTCTTTATGATACTCCTCTGCAGGAGGAGGATAACTTTTAATGTCAGTGTGAATATGATTCTGTGTATCTGTAGCACTGAATTTATAGCACACACGTGGAAAATCTTGTAAACTGCCCTTCTCTTGATAGACTGTGCAGTAAACTGTATAGTATTTTAATTAATTTCTTAATTACAAACCTAAAGTGTGGTAGTTGAAATCTCACATGCATGCACAGCAAATATTGTTGCTTTAGCCTGACTAACACAAGGCAGATCAAGGCAGAAATGCTCAAAATAAGTAGAGGCAGCTGGAAAGACAGATACTGGCTCTTGTCTGCCTTTACTCAACTCCTATTTTTTCCCTTCTATGATAATTACCAGATTACTTTTTCCAAGCCTTATATTTTAACCTTCTAGAAATCTCAGAAGCCTGGAATGCTGCAACAGAGGAATTAGTACCAAAACAGGGATATTCAGTTGACTGAGTGACTTAGCAGTTTTATTTTACTATAAAAACGTAATCATTTGTGTATTTGTTGTCACTAATTGATCAAAGTAAATGCTGTCACAGGGCAGGCACATATGAAGCCAGACATCCAGGTCCTGTTAGCACCCAGTCATGCAGAAATTTCCGTTCCTGTAACTTGACCACAGAGTAAATACATCTTTCTCTCAGATTTTGCTCATGAAAATATGAGTTCCCATTGCTGATTTTTATCCTTCTAACCTTGCACGGTATTGACTTAACAACTTAACAGCCATCTTACAGTGATGAGACTGCTCGCAAGAATGCCACAGAAGACCAGTTCATCACTTCAGGCCAAGTGTCTATCTAATCTTATTTCCAACAGTGGCCAGATGTGGGTGCCCTTTGGAAGAATGTATGGCCTTTCCCTCCTTCCTCTGAGAATTTCTAACATTTGCAGTTCAGAGCATTTCCTGAACTTGATGGGACTTGCTTTATTTATTAAATCTCAATGGATCTCCTAAGTTCTCATCCAGTTCTCTCCCTGAACATCTCTTCTTTGCTTACTCTCTCTCCTTGGCTTTACATTCCAATCCTAGTGTTTGTGTTTCCTTCCAAAATATTTTAATTCGTTAAAGTCCATATAAGTCATTCAATTAATATTTTCTCTTTAACTCCTTCTGTGAAACGCTTGTCTTGTGCAAATCAAAGTTAGAGTAAAAATTCACAGAATGGTTGAGGCTGGAAGGGACCTCCAGAGGTCATCTGGCTAAACCGTCCTGCTCAGGCAGGGTCACCTAGGCTCAGATGCCTGGCCCTGTGTCCAGATGGCTTCTGAATATCTCCAAGGGTGGAGACTCCACAGCCTCCCTAGGCAACCTGTGTCCATGCTCAGACACCCTCACAGTGAAGTGTTTCCTGATGTTCCTGACGCACCCCTGAAAAGAGCCTGGCTTCATCCTTTTTGCACCCTCCCTTTAGGCATTGATATGCATTGATGAGGACCCCCTGAGCCTTCTCTTCTCCAGGCTGAACAGTCTCAGCTCTCTCAGCCTTTCCTTGTAGGAGAGATGCTCCAGTCTCTTCATGATCTTGGTGGCCCTTCACTGGACTCTCATTATGTCCATGTTTCTCTTCTACTGAAGAGCCCACAACTGGACACAGTACTCCAGGTGTGCCCTCACCACTCTAAGAACTGATGAGATCCTCACACTGTCTGGAAACATTCCAATCACTTCTTTAAGGCCATTCCAAGCTTTGCTGAATGGTAAGGTAGAAAGAAGGATTTGGAAGATGTTTTCTTAAAATACTGAGGGTTCTTCCCTGATCCCTCATGTGCCTAACAGCTTGGATCTTGATGAATCTCAATGAAAGTATTTCAGGAGGACAAGAGAGCAGTTCTTATGGTTGACTTAAGGGCATTCATGTGAGTCACTACACCAACAGTGGCTCTAAGTGCTGCATTCACATGTCTCCCAGGCACCCACAAAGAGGTTAGCTAAGCATGGGATCAGCACAAAGCTAAGTGTGGGACCAGCACGGAGCTAAGCATGGGACCAGCACAGAGCTAAGCGGGGGACCAGCACGGAGCTAAGCATGGGACCATGCTCTCTGCAGCAAACAACCGACAGAGCCTCAAGAGCACAGGCCACTTCTTCTCAAACACTCTTACAATGCTGGTTTTTAATATACAATTAGACATGCCAACCACTGTAATACTCGGGAGTACTGGGACAGGTTCCAGCTGCAGAGAGCCACTCCTGCTACTGCTTTTAACAGTGCAGAGGTAAGACCAGCTTGCCAGCAGCACAGACCTGCCACCGAGAACTGCACTGTTTGTGTGTCCTGGCAGCCCCTGCGTTACCTGCCACTCTCTTCTTGCTGCCAGTCTTCATCCACTTTACATTTCCCAGCCACGTTTAAAACATGCACCGTGCCCTTCCAAGCAAGGCCCATTACCTAAGCTCTGAAAAGACCTACAGCTACCTAAATACTTCATTTTCAGATGGCTAAAATCAGGTGAGAGTCTGCCATTCCTTCTACTTCATTAAAGCCTTTTGTCCATTTTCTTCTGCTCTTGCATAAAATATACACCTGCTATTAACAACCTGCAACCAAAGCAAAAGCACAAGGCACCAAGATTTTGCAGAGAGGAGTTCTGTACAAGTTAAGGGGGAACCAGACTTCTGCAGAGCCGTTCACCTGAGAGATGGCAGCAGGCAGCTGGCTGGGGCGGCTGGGTCACAGCGTACTCCAGGGCCTGCCCCCAACACACGTGCTGCGGAAGCAGAGAGCAGGGGTGTGGAGGCACCTTACGCAGCAGGACACACCTATTCTGCTGCGTTCAGAAGATTACGAATCTTACCTTTACAGCACAAGCTTTCCGTGCAACTCTAGCAACAGAAGATTATTGTCCACAGCAACCAGAGTTTTGGTGGTTTTTCTTTTAAGTATCCTTACTTATCCAAATTGTCTCTCAAACCCTAATGACGCCTTGCATTGATGCTAACTGTAGCATTACTGGTTAGCACTATAGTTCTGTACGCCAGATATGTAGGATTTAAAAAAAAAAAAAAAAAAGGAAAGACAGAAAAAGCTGTAATAATGGTGCAGTCTCCTGAGAATACATTTATTTCTGCAGTATAAAATAAAATTAAATTCTTCAATCTCAAAACTATTAAAAGGTTTTATTTAAAATGCATGAAGCATTAAAAAGACATCAAAATTAAAATAATCTCATAAATCTCTTCATTTAAAAGACTTATTAGAATACAGATAGAGGCAGAAAACAGCTGCCCTGCAGACTAAAGCGGTAAATTATGACTATTTTAACTTTTTTTCATTTTCATCATTGAAATTTTCCTCACAGAATTATTGCAGTAGTATAAAAAGACCAACTGCCCCTATATTTAACATGTGAATAGTAAATTATTTTTCAGTGGACTTCACAACAGATAAGCTGTATATTCTTTCAAATGTCAGCAGACTATGGGATCATTTCCAGACAAAGGAGGTGGGGAGTGTTTTCAGAAATCAGTATTGCATGCAAAACTATAGAATTAATCAGCAATTCATTCTCTTCAACTCAACAGCAGCAGGACACTGCGGCAATTGTGACTCCAGCACTCCGAAACTCCTCCCGCAAAGTCTTGGCTATTATTTGTAACAGAAGCCCAAAGTTAGGTATACTTAAATATCAGCAGGCTGACTTGTAAAGTGTTGAGCAGGTAAGAGCTACAGGAAGTTTGCTTATTTAGGAAGTTTAATGTGGTCTTAAGAACCTACCTTTACTCAGGATTCAGGCTTCTTTTAAAAGCAAAGAAGAGCCTTCCTCTCATTGGGTAGTACTGAGACTGGTACACAGAGATTCGGGGGTAAAAGGGGAAAAATCAGCCACAGAAGACATGAAAATAAATGTTTGTTCCATTACCAATCAGTAACATACACCTTTTTAAAAATGACAGCCAAACTATATTTTTCAGCAAGTGCCCTCACTCCTTAGACCATCATTTGTCAGTCTTGATGACACCAGAGTATTCCTTGGAGTATAATTAAATGACCACACTGATTGCTCCTCAAAGTAGCTCAATCCAGGGAGAAGGCAAAGAAAAAACCTGAGGAGATATTTCACACCATTTATCCCTCATCTTACCCGTTCTCACAGCCAGGCTGATATCCAAGCAGATTACAGCAGGAAATGTTAAGGATGCACAAAACTAGGGAAACAACTACGAAGGTACCAAAGAAGAAGGGAGGCGAAGAAGTTAAATCGAGAGAATAAAGAGTGCTCCCACACAGCCATTTGCTGGTTTTGCTTCACTGCAAATTATATCATATGATATTATAAACCACTTTTCCTGACAGCCATGTGCATTACTGTGCACTTTAACTTCCTTCCTGCTTACAAGAGATAAGATTAGTAAATGTGTGCTTTATTAACAAGTTGAAATGCTATTAAACTAACTTAATTGATGGTACAGTTACACGGACTCTGCTTCTTGTTTATATTTTTCAAAACTTACACCTGCAACAGAAGTTGACTCTTCTCCAAAAAAATACATCCGCTGTTCTAATTCCACATACTTTCTTCCAATATTGACACCTGTTCAGATTGTGCAAAGCTCCTTAGCTAAAACTCCAGCAAGTATAACGGAAGTGCTCGAGTATAAAAACTCCATCTATTTTATTAATCTTTCTCACTGCTAGATTACTATTATGTTTGATCAGTGAGTTTCATCTTTTGGGCTTCAAATAAAGCAAGTAGTCAATCAGAAGGCCCAGTTCTAAACCCAATGGGTTACTGCATCATCAATGAAAAACCATGTCTGTCCTTCTTTTACTTTAGCCTAAGGTTAGCTTCCTCATGAGTGACTCTGGATGCTTCTATAACCTTCCCTGCAAAATGCTTACGCAGAAGAACACTGTGTGTTGTACAGTAAACTGCTGATAACGGCAAGCTTCAATGTACATCGCTAAGAACACACCAAGTCCCTACTGGAAACCCAAAGATGAACTCTATCAGGAACAGAAAAATTTCTAACTGCCAACGTAAAGCGTAAAGGATGACGGTGCTGCTCATCTGACAGGGTACTTGTTCCAGTTTGCTGGTCCCCTCATCCTACGCCTGAACCAAACTAATCATTGTTATTTACAGCAAATAACACACAATTTTAAAGTTAATCTATTTTAAAAAAAAACTGCAAAGCAAGTAAACTATACAAATCTCTAAGTGTAATTCCCACTTAATATAAATATACCAGATAAATTGCAAGCCAGTTCTTATTTAGTTAGTAATACCTTGACAAGCAACATTATTATACTCTTAATTTATTATGTCTTCAATTGATCAGTCTCTTATCTGATTTTTACAAGAATCTAACGATTGGTACACAGTTTTCAAGATTGTCACATACACAAGATAGTAAAAGCTCAATCAAAATTCAGTCTTTTCTTAATAAAATCCATCAAAACCTATTTTTTATTTACAGGTAATGATCATGTCCAAGCTAATAGTCTGCAAAAAGGCAATCAGTAATTATGCTTCCTTACAGCATGTTTTCTTTTAACAACTTTAACATTATAAATGTCGATGTCTGCTGGAATCATATCAGAATTGTAGGTATACAACTGTAGGATTTATTATGTGAGACAACATGATGGTGGGGCTGACTGGTCCATTATAAATTTATACTGATTACATATTATTTTACATTTGAATAATTGCCTGTCTGGTATAGCTTCTGAGTGATAGATGAGTTTGCATTTTGGACTTCAAATATTGGGGGCAGGGGGATATCATAGTTGTATTTCTTATGACTTCTGAGACGAAGAAATAGGATTCACTTGATGTAGCAAATTGTAAGTTTGAAGCATCTACAGAGCTAGACCCTTTGTAACCCAGGGTAGCCTTATTTACATCAACATAAATACTGTCCAAGAACCTGATGCTCCATCATCTCATACACTACCACAGTTCCCCAGAAACTAAACTTCAGTGTTAGCAAAATGCCTTCATCCCTCTTTCTTATAAAGGAGAAAGTCAGAACTGGATATGCATGTCCAGTCCTTAGCATGCACTATGGGAAACCCATCACAGTAGAAATGGTCAATGGTGAGGACTGAGCAAGAGAATTCCTTGGCATAAAGAATTACTTTTTTTCTTTTTAAACTAAAATCTGAAATGCAGCTGTACTATATAAACAGCACTTTATGTATACGCACAAAAAACATTCTCTGTCTTTCTATATTTATACACACACACACACACAGAGCTAAACACATATATACACACATTTTTACATACACTCAGTGAAGTGCAACCTGTAAAAGACTGAAGGATGGTGGTCTCTGCTGTCAGGCTTATGCTGCAGGAAGACAAAAGCTGGTGGTAAGAGGAAGTGTGAAGATATTTGCTAACATCACACATCCTTTCTGTAAGGCACAATTGTACAAACAGTTTAAGGTCTGCACGCTGTTAAACCCTTATCCCTGAAGATGCTGTGAGCATTCCAATTAATTTTAGACTTCATTTAGTAACTTGAATATATTAGGTAAGCAATCATCACAACATCCTGCAGAGTGCTTCACACAGCTCCATATCATACAAAATGAAGGCTCGCCCTTAGATACAAGGTGCAAGAAACGCTCAAGGTAACCTCATCTTCAGCTGTGAATTATCAGGGTCTGGAGGTGCACACCTAGACTTGAAGGTTTTGCTCAATGTTTCGCTCAGACTCTTGGGGAAAATCAGAGAAACAGGATAGAACAAACCTGCGTTCCCAGCGCAATCCCCACGGTGCCTCCCACTGACTATGTTTCTTGTGACGAGGGGTCACTAAGGCTGCTCAGAAGTGTCTGCACACAGAGGCAGTGAGTGCAGCCACCTGCGGTCTCTGCAAAGCATCCGTGACCACCCTTTTGGACAGAACTGACAGAATGGGTCATTCAGGAGGAAGTACCACGTACCAGCTATAATCCTCACGGAATCTGCAGTGGTATATATTTTCTAGTATATTCTTCCTCTCAACAGGGTCCTCTACTGCATTGCTTGAAATGATGACATACAAAACCAGCATTTCAACTAACATACTGTAACTGTGTACCCAGCCCAGCTGTTATTAGTAGGATTTTTTTATCTCCACTTTTCTGTCTAATGGGACCTTATATTGCCTGTTGGCTTTTTCTATTTTTAGAAGGAATCACACTAGGAAAAACACACTGGAGAGCCAATCTGGAAAGACAGGAAGATCCCAGGTGGTCTTAGTTGTCATAGCTTCACTTCAGTGTCATGACAACTCACAGCAGCTGAGGGCCTGCTCCACTCCATTTCATCACATTGAATATTATGTTACATGTTAATGCGTATTTACTGGACTCACGTTTGTCTCCCAGCTTCAGCAGTGAAGCTTTGATTTTGCTGAACATAAGACTGAAATTCCTGGTTACCCAAACTCCTGATTATCTTCTGGTTTAGGACACTCCCATGAGACCCTCAGATAACCACATTTTCCCTGTATAACACAGCAGTCCTATAACCACATTATAATGCAGTTTTGTCTCACCTATAAAGGTCAGGGCCATAATACAATTTAGCAGTGAGGGTAAAATATGATTTACTTCCGTCCACAGGCAAGACCAAATCATGTTATACCGCCGAGGGTAGGGGAAAAACTATCAGGTTACAGCACAATCCTCCAAAGTCATTTTGCCTGTTACAACCATAAACTCTGCGTTAGCAGCTGATAGCAGAGGGAGCACAGTACTTAAGCAGGCTATCACAGTTGCTGGGAAAAATGTAACTCTGTACACTGCTAAGGGAAATCATAATTTCTACTACTAATAGTGCACAGAGTGGCCAAGATCTCTACAAACCCCATCTCCTGAAATCAATGAAGCCAGAAGAGGCATGGAGGTCACTAATTAATTGTTTCTGTGTAATAGTTCACAATCTCATAACTACCAATATAAATATGCATTTCACTCCTGGTCACCCCAACCCAAACCGCTGAGGCCTCCTACAGAGCACGTGCTAGAGGATCACACAGGACCTTCCTGGAGCTTTCAGCACTTCAGCTGCTCTTAACTGGCAGAAGGTCCCACTGGGCCAATACCAGGTAAGCTTAAGCTCCAGATGCCTCCAATGTACCTAAGGACTGGACTCGAGCAAGATAAAGCATAAATCAATTCCCATGCAGCCTCTCTGCTCTGGTGCACCAAGCAATTCCCAGTTGTGGCCACGGTCTAACTGCATATTCACACCTACCATTCCTCTTCGAAGAGTTTTCAAAGGAATAGCCTAATCTACTGAATGGTCTTCTGACTGCTTTATGAGCCACCATCTTACCTTCATGGTCAGTGTATTAGGCCATGTTCATGCCACTGTGTTCACACTTTTTAAAAAACATTCAGCTCTGCAGTTAATCTGGGATCTCAGTTCAGCTGCCTAAGCAAAGCATCTACACAAGGCTGGATCCAACACAGTATCTATGGGATGCCTGCACCCTTCTGGACTAGCAGGTAGAGGCTGTCCTAGCGTGTATGAAATGGCATTAGCCACCTCAGTTCAGGCAAATAAATGATGCCTTGGTGTTTCCTTTAAATATTTAGCTTCTGCAGCACAGTTTTAGAATTCTGCAAGTCACACTAGAGATTTTAACAGAGGAAGAGAAAAAAATTTATTAATACTTTTAAATGGTACTCCACTGACTTAGGAACAAGGCTGAAGCAAAGTCAAATTAAGAAAAATTTCAACCCCAGATTTCAAAATGGAAAAAAAAATATATTTCTCTGCCCTAAGACCTCACTACAATGTTTTCCCTGACCTTTGAAAAAGCAGCTTAAATGCAGATGCTAAGATAGCCAGTACTGCACTTAGCTATGCTGAAGTATAAAGGTGAATTAAAAATATCATCCCAGAAAATAACAAACTGAATTACTCTCACTGCTTAACCTCAAAAATCTGTTTTGAGTGAGAGCTATAGGGCACAATGACATGGAAAGCAGTCCAACCACACAAGAAACCTCTTGCAGTTCAGGAGACTAAGTCTATTCTGCTATCAGTTTGTAACCCTAAGCAAGTCATTTAAATCACCTCAGTTTCCTCATCAGTAAATGAGAATGCCTACTCAGATCTGCACAGCGCTTTGATCAATGGTTGGCTACATCCCACTTTTGAAACCACAGGAATCCACCCTGCAAGATCTGCCCAGGTCACAGGGACCATGTAATTAGGTAGACATGAATGAAGCTACTTGGGTTCCTCAAGGTGTGCAAAACCAGCTCTTCGTTTTTAGTTTTCTTTTTTATAAAGCTTGCTTGTTCCCTAACAATAATTATTTGTAGTTGCTTAGTATCCATTCTCAAATACACAAAACAACAAAGAGTTGGAAAGATCTTAATAAAATTTACTTAAGATGTAATTCTAAAAAAGTTCTTCACACACTCACAAAAGTAACTGACAATGAATGTTTGGTAACTTTGACATCAAAAAAAGGGGCGAGATAAAATGCTTTTATGCAAATTTGATTTCCCTATAATAATCTAGAGCTATTCTGCTAGAAGGAATTATCTCCGCAGGCTGGCAGCTGCAGTAGGCAGTGAATTAAAAATGGCTCTGTATATGGGAAAATCTGTTCTATAATCAGTGCTATTCTTAGAGAGGACATCAATCTCATCAGCTCCCACGATGCTCTCTTTGTGTGAATGACATACTAGTATGATGTAGAAACTCCCATTACATCACTGGCATCGATTTCCTGAGCACAAGGAATATACCACTAACATACAGGGAAATTGTTTCAGGAGTGACTGTACAATTTTGTATTTTCCCTTGAAAAATCTGCAGCAATAAGCGACCTTATAAAAAAATTTTCAACGATTCATCCAACTGGACTTGAAATGAACTGCACATTCTCACTGCAAGGCTCCACTTTCTGCTTGCTGTTTTTACACAATAAGCCCTGTTCCCAGGTCACAAGACATCAAGATAGCAGATATTGCATGAGTTTTCTTTGAACATTAAAAAGGCACATGCTACAGAAAAGTATTTTGAGAAGTAAGCAACCACTGCAGTTCTACACATAAAATATCACTGTTACTAATGATGCAGCTGTGTGACAAAAAAAAAAAGGCACCAAAACACAAACCCCAGAAGCATACATCTATGCCACATACATTGTATTTCAGACTTAACTTGCATGCTCAATGCAGGACTCAGTCTCATTGTCAAATCAAAGGGAGTTATATTGTAAATAAATAACAGCTCCTATGCACAAAATGATGATTCCCAGCTACATCTGACTCTAGTATTTCCTCAGTAATCTTTGTCCTCATGCTTCACACGTACAGTAATCTTTCTTCTGCTATGTCACTTGCACTGTAAACCGTCTCGGCTTGAGTGATGGATTTGAAAATTAAACAACCTAGGGGGCTCACTGTTTTTAAAAATCATTTTATATATCATTTTAAAATAACTTTAGGTAACCTGACGTGAATGCTAAGCCACTAGATCTATTAATTCAAGATTTACTCTCCTATGTTACATTTTGCCCTGACAAACTGACCTGCAGAAATGTACAACTGAAAAAAACTAAATACAAAATAAATTGAAAAAATGCCATAACCTCTCCAATTCATGGAGTTCTGCAGATATTTGTATCCCTGGCACTTGCATGAGGCACAACAGTTTCCAAAACAGAAGGTGCTTTTTCTTTAGATGATGGAAATTTCCTCAAAGGCTGAAGTAAGATACCACACCTTAACCAGAGAAATAAAATTTGATGTTGCTCATCAGCACTAAAAAAGGCTTTAAAAATCATGCCCCACCTCTTACATCATCAAACTGTGTCTGCATCACCTAAACACATCACTCTACTGTTGAACTGATGTCCTGACAGTTACTCCACTGCTTTCTTGTGGGGGGTTTACTGTTATGACAACCTGGCCTTTCTGCCAACACAGTCACATACCTCCACCCCTAACCCTCACATGCCACAGAGGGGTGGGGTGTCCTATGGTGTGGTGTCAGAATAACACTGAATGCACTGCACTTCTCTGGGAACTCCAATCCTGCTGACTCTATGTGGTTAATCTAAAAGACAGCTGCATCCATTTTGCTCATTTCTCTCTGTGGATAAACTGCAAATTGCATTTGAAAATAAAATAAGTTATTTCTAACCTTTCAGCTGGCAGCCAATATCTTGGTAAAAAAGGACATAATTTATGACACTGATGATGTGTGGCTGCTTTCCAGAGACTGTAAACTAGTTTCCAGCCTGCTTTAATGCTAATTTAACAATCGAAGAGTTACACCATTTAAATAAATGTTAAATAAAATGCAAGTGTTTGAGTTAAGTTGGTCCCTGGATTGTCATCTCACAGCTCAGTGGTTCCTAGCCACTCTAGCAACACCTAAGGAGCAACAGCACTGTATTCCCCACACTTGGAACACTACACTCCTCTTTCTTTCTCACCTTCAGGTCTCTAAATGTGAAAAAAACAAAACAAAACAAAACAAAACCTTGTGCAAGAGAGGAAATGCTATGTGTCACCTCAGCTAAATTCAGGTCAGTTAGGAAGCAGAACTTGCCCATGTGGAAGTCTGAACCGAGAATTTGCTGATCCCAAAGGATCCATTGCAGGCTGGAGGAATCCACACAGATGTTCCTTTCTACAGGACAAAGATTCTGCAGGATCCATGCTCCTGGAACAACTCCATGTTTACTGACTTACACCATCTAAAATTACTGCAACAAAATTTGTACAGAGAATGGGCAGAAAATTATAACACCTCTGACTATTAAGTTGAAGTCTGCTCTTCACCAGGCTTAGAAGTTAGGGTCAAAAATTAAGGTCCAAAGCAAACTCTTGAAAAACCCATTCTTTGCCTCCAATATTGCTGCAAACCTACCATTCTCTATGGAGGGATGAGAGAGAGAATTGGGTCATTAAACTGCAGCATCTTGCAAAAGGATACAGATCACGTCCTTTCCAGATAAAGCATGACTGTACAACAGCAACAGCTTATCTGTGGCTTCCAAGATATAGGTATCATAAGCGTTTCACCTGTGACTTTGCTATGGAGCTCTGTGCTGCTACAAGGGCCACTGAGCAACCAGCATCCCTGGCTACAGGATAAAATGAGGCTGGGAAAGAGCAATGAGGCCAATTTTGGTGGTTCCACTGATAGGCATCTTATGGATCCCTGCCATGTGAAGAATTTAGTAATGCAGCTCACAGAATGGGTATCCCCTTATCACACAGGACAGCAGCTGCCTTTACAAGTGAAATAGCAACATGGGTGGCCACCACACACCCACCTTTGAGTTTAAACTACATCCGTGCAACAGGAAAAGTTTCTCTATACCTCCCCTCTGAGAGGAGGTCTAGCCAATTCCCAGCTTCTGGCATTGCAGCATTTAGTTTTCACATTGAATCTATTCTTCCTCTAAGAGAGTGTTAACAGCATGGAGGACAGATCACTCCAACCCTTGTTGGGCCAAAATTCAGTGGTCTGAATGGATAATCTCTATATATACAATTTGTAACACGGTAAGACCTTGGATACAAAGGCTAAACTTAAAGAGGGTCTATTGCCCTGATTTAACTGGATACAACATAGTACTTTTATTTCTAAAAATGCCTAAAGGGAACGCAGCCCCCCTTCCAGTTTCTAACAGGATCCCTGTAGCAATCCATTAACTGCCAAATGGAGACCTGCTGAGCTGCATAACCCATATTTCTAATTAACTAAGTTTTGTCACCTACATCCTTACTACTTGAAGATGCACCACTTCTACACATGAATAACATTACCACAATTACATATCCTGTGACTATCCTGTCCTGTCTGTGATGTTAATGATAAAATGCTTTCACTTGCCTTTTGCTCCTCTGAGCTCTGAAAAGCTTACCTGGCTGAGTGAATTGAATTCATTTCAACTTTTAGGTCACCACCAGAACTGCCTGCTAAGTCAAAATCAGTTACTTCTATGCAAGCCCACAAAGGGCTGAATGGATCTGTCTGCTCAACCACTTCACTAATTGGGAAGGAATGTGAAGAAGAACAAACCCATGTTTCATTTGCCAAATTCAACATGAAAAAATATTTTTGTAAATGAAGTAGCTGTTGTACACAACTCATTGGGACAATAAGCAAGAAACCAGATTTTATTTATAGAATGTTGCCTCTTCTGAAGATAAAGACCATAAAAATTATTGAAATTTTAGCTACATTATATTATTAATTTTAAGTCTTTTCCATCCTGCCAAGATACAATCTGAGATTTTCTACTCAGAAGCACAGGAAAAGTAGAGCGGTCACACACCAGCACATCCACCTAAGATTATCTGGAGGTGAAGTTGTGAGACCGATTCAAAACCTTAGGTCTCATGCATTAGTCCAGAAAAATTCACCTAGTAATTCCTTCACAAAGCCCAAACCTTCTAAGTTACCTGCAGAGCATCTTTTATAAAAACGTTTTGTCTTCATTTAAAGATCTCAGCTGACACAAAAGTTGCTATGTGATAATATAATTAGATTTGCTGGTAAATTGGTATGTAAAAATATGGCCCAAGTAGTTACAGTTTTCTAGCTTCAGCTACTATCCTCTAGATGTTAAGAGCTTCACCTTTATTTCCAGACTGAAGAACTCCTTCCTGATAGAAATCCTCTCCTGATGGAAAGAAGGAGAAACCTGGAGAAAATACCTTCTAAATATGCAGAGGGAGAGGTCTCCATACCAAGAGAGATTTTGTAGGTTAGTGAGGCTGTTCCTAAGCTTTTAATTTAATATATGCAGCACCAATGGGCAACTTCTGCACTCACTTTTGTCACTGGTAATTCTCAAATAAATTCTGGTCTAAATGTAGATGTAAAAGCAGACTGCCAGTGCTAAGCCCGTATTTTGACCTTTATTTCTTACCTTTGGCAGTTAGTTTCAGCTTAAACAACAGTCCAGTCAGTATTTAGTTATTTAAAAAGAAAAAAGAGAGCTTCAGTGAGTGACTGAATTACAGCGTACACTACCTAACCAACCTCAGTCTATGAATCACAGAATCACAGAATGTTGGGGATTGGAAGAGACCTCAGAAGATCATCTAGTCCAATCCTCCTGCCGGAGCAGGAACCTAAACGAAATTACACAGGAAGGCGTCCAGGCGGGTCTTGAATGTCTCCAGAGAAGGAGACTCCACAACCTCCCTGGGCAGCCTGTTCCAGTGCTCTGTCACCCTCACTGTAAAGTAGTTTTTTCTCACGTTTAAGCGGAACCTCCTGTGTATGAAGTAGTAGTAAAGTTCTCATCCAGTTCTTCCAGCAAGTGGCTACAAAGCAAAGGCAGCCTTTTGCTGATAAATAAAATGGAGATTAGCAACCCACTTTCTTTCCTGTGTGTTAAGGTTTCAGTGGTTCAAAAATAGCAGATCACAGTCGGCTCACGCCAATCCAGCTAAAAATGGCTCGCTGATGCCTCTCTCTCAACTGTATGCTTGATGTTTAAATTACATGAGAAAATGGTTAGTAATCCCGCTGCTGTTTGTCTCAAAGTTCATGACTATATGATCTAAAGTGGCACTATACAAACTAAATTTCCAAACCTTTGCCACCTACAGCCACTTTACACTCACAGCCCAAAAAATGCACAGGCAGCAGTTCCAGCGTGGAGGAACAGTGACACCTAGTGCCCAGTGCCCCCCCACAGCTGTGCGGGGGGACAGCACATCTGGGCACCCAGTGCTGGCCTCCCACACATCCCTACTGCTCCACTCAAGTAACTTCTTCCAACATCCTGAATGGCTCACATCCAGGAGAAAAGAAGAAGAAAGGAGACATTATCTCCATGCGAGCATCCGCAGAAATCGGAGCTGCCCAGGAAGGCAGCCTGCGCGCAAAAACGCATCTTTGAACTCGGCAATTTACACGCACCCATGTTCCAACAGTCTAGTGATGTCTGGATAAAGTATCTATAAAAACATAAAGGTTACAAAGAGACCTTGGTATTTTATATTTCTATGAAGTGCTCAATCTATATTTCGTGTTGGAAATGTCACCAGTCTTTGTGACTGAATTACACCCTTGGACTTTACGGAAGACTGACGATTGCACCATTGTGTATATGCCTGGCTCTCCAAAACTACAAGATGACAGCATTTTGCTGAAAACCACAAATCCTTTACATTAAAATAGAATCTCTGGATAAAATAATATACCTTTGAAAGGATCTGTACCGTACATAATTATGCTGTATTTAAAAAAGGTTAAGATAGGATATGCATTCTTTTTAATTAAAGTTTAATATACATTAACATTTCTAGATGAAAACCTGCCATTCTGAGAATAGTTTTAAATTCTACTTTGATTATTTTTTTCCAGAGCACTGAAGCTATCATATAACTGAATAAAAAGGACTAACAATGTCAGATTCTTTAGTAATTAATTTTGTGTCCTGCTGCAGATGTATGAAATTCTATCAGCATTATCTTGACAGGCATGTTAACTCTTCTGAAAAATTCCTATCCATTATTTTATAAGCTTTACTGCAATTTTGCAATTTTTTTTATTAAATACACAAGCTATACAGTACAAGTACTTTATGAAATTAAACATAATAAAGTTAGTTATTAGTACTAGGAAATAACAATAGCATTGTCAGTACAAAAGAAGCATAAACTGTAAGATAATTAGGTCAGATTTTGTACACTATCTTTATTGCATCAGATCTACAACACTGTATTGCACAATTGTTACCTTCTTTGCAGCTCTGCAATTCATATTGTATGAATTGCAAGTGTCTCAGAGAGGTATCATAACTTCCATAATATTGCTAAAAAAAAAAAAAA